>NC_045546.1:87532108-87737108 GCF_009769535.1 Thamnophis elegans
CTTCCTCCTCCTCCTCCTCCTCCTCATCATCATCATCATCATCATCATCATCATCATCACCATAGAATCATAGGGCTGTGAAAGGAGATTCTAATCCAACTCTCTGATCAATGCAGGAGACTTTCTATCATCCCATACAATGGAGCACACACAGCTCCAGGATACAAGCTGTTCCATTGATTAATTGTTCTCACTGTCAGGAAATGTCCCCTTAGTTCCAGGTTGGATCTTTCTTTGACAAATTTCAACTCATTGGTTCCTGTCCTGCTCACTGAAGGTCTGGTGAATAAGTCAACCTCCTCATCACTGTGATAGCCCTTCAGATACAGAAGGCAGCTATCATATCACCCCTAAGCTATCTCTTTGTTAGAGATCACCATGCCACTAATCTTCTTTGTTGCTCTTCTCTGAACTCTTTCTAGAGTCTCAGCATCTTTTCTGTACTGTTGTAACAATAATTGGATGTAGTATTCCAAGTATGCCCTCACTAGTAAAGTATAAAGTGTTACTGTCCTTTCTTGTGATCTTGATGCTATTGCATCAGCCCTTTTGGCAGATGGGGCACACTGCTGGCTCATACTTAAGTGTTATGTCCACTAGGACATCTAGGTCCCTCTGACAGGATGGATCCTGTTGAGCCTGGAGCTACCTGTTTTATATCTGTCCATTTGGTTTTTCATGTTCAGGATCTTACATTTCTCACCACAGAATTGCATCTTGTTGTCAAGAGTCCAATGCTTAAGTTTGTCAAGAGCCTTCTGAATCTTGAGTCTATCTTTCGCATTGCTCTAAGAAGTAGCTGTGATCTACTTTATCAAATTCCCACTTAATGCCCTTCATGAAGACTCAAGAACAATTTCTTAAAGCAGAAGTGATGCACCTCCATCATTGCTTTGAGATTCTGATAATTCTAATACCACTAATAGAAAGATAATAATATAACATACAACTTATCCATATATACATTGAGAATTTTGGGCCCTTATTGTGATGAAACATTTGGAGAGCATTTCAGATATTTGAGCAGAACATATGTCTAAGTAGCATTCAGGAGGAAGGGATATACAGCACAGTTCAATGTAGGGCTATTCAAATGGGAACCATTTCATGAGAAATCCAATTATATTTTGATAGTGTCTGGGAAGGAAATCATGTCCTCCTACCATACAGTTTTTGCCCTGGAGCAAAAGGTTAAAAATTACAATTAAAAATGGCTCCACCCAAAGATTAAAATGCAACAGCAAGTACCAATCTATTTGGCTGAATATTTCTTCCTAGGTGGAAAGTCTTCTTAATTAAATAACAAAGGATCTCTTACTCCAAAGAAATTGTCATTTGATTCAGCACTGCTAAGCATGCAGGAAGCACAACTCAACAGGGTGCTCTGACTACAGGATGCTCCCTCTTGGACTGCCAGCTAGGAGCATATCCTTGGAGTTACTAAAGAGTGGCCCCATTTTTGAACACTTTCATGGTACAAAAGCAAAGTTTCAGTATAAAAAGGGTTTTGGGGGAAGACTTTGGACGATTGCCTGCAATAACTGGCTGCATGTTGTGCTTTAGATGTAAACTTCTCTTTTGGTTGCCAAAATGCCTATGTATATAATTCCAGCTCAGAAACAATCCTGGTATGACTTCTTTCTAACAATTAGGGGATATGCAATTCAGAATTATGATTATTTAGGGGTGCTGGAAATAAAATGCAAAATCACTTTCAAAAACGTGTTTACAAGAACATTTAATTCAGAAGCATGCATATTAGGAGGAACATATATCTATTTTTTAAACTTGGTTGAAATCAGCAAACAGCTGGACAAATGTGATGAAAAAGAAAAAAAGGAAACTAAATAAAATTGACCTTGATAGATTTCTCGATGCCAAACCTGCTGTAATAAAATTATTATTTTAATTGTTATTATATTTCTGGTCAGTTCAGCGTGAAGGTCAAAGAGGGATTAGCTATCTTATTAGATTTGTATAATTCTTCATCACTGATAATGACTGAAACTTAGAGGGACATTGTCTGGCTTTATAACTGCTAGTTAGGATGTGCTACTTCAGTATCGATCTAGTGTTCCCACCAATGGCAGATTTCTTATATTTTCCTTTAAATGAGTTTCAACATTCCTTTCCCAAAACTTGGACTAAGAGAAAAAGAGAAGAGAAAAGAGGAAGAGAGTTTCTCCTTGCTTCTGCTTTACTAGCCAGGCAAATCAGATTAGTCACCTTGACTAATCCTGAGAGACCGCCTCCTGCCGATTACCTCTCTCAGACCAATTAGATCGCACAGGTTGGGTCTCCTCCGGATTCCATCTGCCAGCCAATGTCGGCTGGTGACTCCCCGGGGGAGGGCCTTCTCTGTTGCAGCTCCGGCCCTCTGGAACGAGCTCCCTGTTGAGATCTGGACCCTTACTACCCTCCCGGCCTTCCGCAAAGCCACCAAGTCCTGGCTGTTCCAGCAGGCTGGGGGGAGCTGAGAAGCATCTACCTCCACGGAGATTGTGAATGTTGGTTTTGTTTTTAATATGTTGTCTTTGTCTCGTTTCCCCCCTTTCCCTTGTCTTTTGTGAGCCGCCCGGAGTCCTCCGGGAGTGGGCGGCATACAAGACAAATAAATAATAATAAATAAATAAATAAATAAATAAATAAATAAATAATCCGGGAACTTCCTAATTTAGAAACCTTGTCCATTGTGGGAAAACATATGAAACAGCTGTATCAAATATCAATATGCTATTAATTTATCTACACCATTCCCATGCAAGACACCCCATTCAAAGTGGTCTGGAAGGGGTTTCCCCCCCCCCCCGCCATTCTTTTACCACAATAACTGGTTTCCTGCTTAATTATCATTGTAGCTAGGCATCCAACAGAGGTATTCAGAGCGGTGATATCTCGTATCCTGAAAGGGATATTTATCTAGCTGGCTGCCACCTTTGGTCAGTCTCCACCTCTTTGCGTGCACAAAGGATTTCCATGTCCTGGGAGATTTCTCATGGTTTTTACTGAGTTGCTGATATTTGCCAGTTTCTTAGTGGGAGATGCACTTACTTGGTTCAGCCCAAGCCGAAAAGCTTAAGTAGTTCTTTGTTTTGTGACTTGGGGTTTACTGGTATCAAACATGGCCAAGGCTGTGGGTGATGTGCATGGTAAGGGAGACATGGAACATTGAATGATATGGAAGTCACTTTCTTTTTATATTACTTAGCTATTTATATGCCAAGTATCCAGATAAGCTTCTATGACTGGGATGGTGAACCTATGGCACAGGTGGCACATGGAGCCCTTTCTTAGTGCATGTCGGGCGTTGCCCTGTCAGTTCAAGTGTACATGCGATGCTGGCCAGCTGATTTCTGCCTTCATTTTCAGCTGTTTTTTGCCCTCCAGAGGCGTGGCCCAACATACAAAACAGAAGTCAGAAAACGGGCCATTTCTGGCCTCGGGGGAGCGGGGAGGCCATTTTCACCCTCCCCAGGCTCTTAGTAAGGCTGTGGAACCTGGGGAGAGTGAAAAATGGGCCTTCCTTTCAGACCGGAAGTCGGCAAATGGGCCGTTTTTGGCCTCCAGTTGATCTCGGGGGGGGGGAGGAGCCATTTTCGGTCTCCCCAGGCTCTTAGAAAGGGGTCTGGAGTCTGGGGAAGGTGAAAAACAAGTCCACCATGCCACCTCATGGCAAAACCGGGGGGAGCCTGGGGGTGCACATGCATGTGGGGGGGGTCACATAGAATTATGGATGTGGGCACATGTGTGCATGATCCTCCATGCTCCCCCTCCGCTTTTGGCATGTGATGGCAAAAAGATTAGCGATCACTGCTCTATGAAGACACAATAGCAGAAATCACCATGCAGAGAGCGAATTTGAATACTAAATGCTTGGCATCTGTAAATATTTAGTAGGGCTCCACATATCAAATCAAGTTCAAAGGTCATTGGAATTATTTTCTCCATTTGCACAGCACAACCCTTGTTTATGGTTGGATCACACACAGCGACATATGCCCTCCTGACCGCAAATACTGATTATTATAATTTTCTCTGAGTAGAAATGCCAACAAGCGCTGTCATTTGCAACTCTTCCAGAATTCATAATTACACCTGCTTTGCACCACTGATATTGTGTCTATGCAACGAACTGAATTTCAGCAAGAATTCCTTGGCTTTCAAAGACCAAAGTGGAAGGTTCTGGTGTAATGAAAGTTCAAATTTACCCTTTGGGTCATCCAGATTGCCCATGAGTTCCTTGGCTACATTTTCTGAAGAAGAAAAAAAGGAATGTGGGAATCCTTGTGGAGGGTTTTGTATTTTTTTAATGTGGACATTTTTATTTTGAGCATAAGGATTTGCGATTGGCAAGACCTAAAGGTTCCTGGTTCAGGGTATATTTAAGATACATTCATTTAAAAAAAATGTTTAAATCATGGGTCAGGCAGAAAATTGATGAGATTACATAGGTTTGGGCGGTTTTGATGAATTTTTGGTTGTTTAGATTTTAGTGAGTATGCGTGAGGAGAAAAAATAGCATGGTATTTTTTTTACTCTTAAACACATCTCCCAAACATTCTGACCTAAACATAGTAAATCCTGATTTCAATGAAATATGCTATCAAACAAAGATGCTTAGAATTACAGCTAGAAATAGGTTTCTTCCTATAAAAAAGAAAAGAAAACTACCTTAGCTTGCAGGATGTTTTATGAATACTCTTTTATGTGGAAAATCATTTGCTTTTTCAACTTTTTAGCTAGTATCTCTCTTTGAGTTCCAAAGAATGACAGCCTTTTGGGGGAGAAAAAATGAATGTGCATAGCTAACCCCCTATTCAAGAGTTTTCTCTGCCTTGTCAATTTAAGAGCAGTATAGGTTAGCCTTGTCCCAGGCTGAGTGCACTTCTGATGTGTAATCTTCATCTCCTTGTGTTCTCATAAATAGAAAAAAGTTTTATCTATGGAAATATAACTATTTTGGACCAGAGGCAACCCTTTAACAAGGGTTAACAGCCATTGTGACACAAGTTGCTCACAACAGGATAGTTACATATTTAAGCTTGGAATTATTGTAGGCATGGTTTGTGATGGCATGTAGGAGGCCTCTACAAGTAGCCATATCTGTGATTTCTAAAGCAACTGAGGGGAAAGGTTTTCTTTTTGTCATCTCTAATGTTTCTATCAGCATTGCTTAAGAGAGAATAAAATGCTGCGGGTTTTATTAGCAATAATGTAATCTGTATACTATATTATCCATTTAACCCGTTTCAGAAATCTGAGAAATACATGTTCTTTTTATACCTTGTTAGGGAATGTTATGAATACAAACTTAGGTCAGTTTATTCTCACAAAAACATCAGCTTCTCACTTTCACGACCCTTCCACTTTCCTGTAACCCTCAAGATGGATGTTAAGTAACATCTTCATTTCTATCTTAAAAGAACAAGACAACTTTGTAAATCCTTCACAGCTCTTTGTATGTCAAGCACCAAAATGCAACGTCTGGAAGAAAGCCATCTTTGAGCGACATTAATTGAAACCGATAATATGGTAGATCAAGGCCTGCCAGAAGGCAGCAAAGACACCAGCCTCAAGAGAGCTTTAAACAAATCTTGCCAGAACCATTTAGCTTTAAAATCTTTCTATAGCAAACTACAGTTTGATGTAGAGTGGTTAAGGCTTTGGGCTAAAAACCAGGAGAGTTGGTTTTACTCCCATCCATGTAGAGACCTTGAGCCAGTCGCTCTCTCTCAGCCTAAGAAGGAAGCTGGTAAACCACTTCCAAAGTCTTGCCAAGAAAGACGTCATGGGAGTCACCAGGAATCGAGACTGACTTGGAGGCTCATACACACTTACACGTGTGTCTCCGGCATTTAGTCATGCCAGCCACATGACCATGGAGACGTCTTGGGACAGCCCTGGCTCTTCGGCTTTGAAACAGAGATGAGCACCACCCCCTAGAGTTAGGAACGAATAGCACATATGTGTGAGGGGAATGTGTACCTTTACACACTTACACAAAAGGCAAATATGTCATTCTCATCTCAAATACTCTGAATATGGCAAACCAAGAACCATTTCAGAAGCCACATATCTAGTAGGACTGTGTTTAAAAAAAATGATAATTTAATATAGTAATTTCACTAACAAAAAGATGGCTGATTAAGTTTGTGTGTGTGTGCGTGTGTGTGTGTATTCCCCAGTCACAGAGAATAACTTTAGAATAGAAAGCAGATCAAATTATTTCACAGAATGAATGAATTCTTTCTTTACCTGTTCATTATGTTTCAGATATATAATATTTTTAACTCAAAGAAGAAATCGTTCTTTTGTTGAAACAGGTATATTAAAAGTAAAGTCACAGGATGCCAGGACTTCTTTAAAAGAAACAAATTAGTACAAAAATGTTATCTCCATTATAATGGGAACATGTTGAAAAGAAATGCTTCTTGAAAATAGCATCAAAGTTTGCAAAGGCATCACTTGCCATCTTTATTTTTCCTGTGTCCAAAGATATATTTAATCATTTCTGGCCTTTTCGTCTTCCCCCATGAAATAAATACTTATATTCCAATCAGCAGGCAGCTTCAAACTTTGGCAATCATACAGTTTGACCAAATCACAATGTTTTTGATTAAAAATGAAAGACATTGTGCTATCATAATAATTTTCTCAAAAAAGGAAAGTATTCATGCATGATTGAATAAGTTAGTCATGTTTGCCATGCAGTAGATTTTAGTGTAATAAAATATGCATGAATTGTTCACTAATGCAGAATTTGAAAAATAAGCCATGGCGATAGCATAACCAAACATTTCACACAGGGACTCTGTGTGCAATACTCTATAATGATACATTTCTTTATTCAACATTAGACAGGTATTAAAGCCCTTTAAATGATATCCCAACTCTGTACTGGGAATTTATGGTTAGCAGTCAATGTTTACTGGCATATCCCATCTGCAACCAATATGTACATTCCAGTAAAAAGTACCAAATATTAGTTAATATCCATTAAAAATTGTGTTAAAAGGCTCTAACAGATATTTTAATGTACACATATATTTATGTGCTTCTCTTTTTCTTCATTGCCTCGAGTTATTTGTAAAAATAATAAAGGAAGGACACATAAATATAAATCTTATATCTTATTTCTGTAGATGGATAAAGTATCACAGAATTTGAAGGCATTAATATAGACTAAGTATAAGTAAATAAATATGATTGTTGGGACCTACTTGATGAACTAGAGTTCTGTGATATTGATACTTCAATATTTTTTAGTTAGTTAGTTTTAGTTTTATACTTCAATATTCTAGTACAGGGGTGTCAAACTCACATCGTCACGTGACATATCCTGACTTTTCCCCTCTTTGCTAAACCAGGGCTGGGCGTGGCCTATTTTCTAGCACCTATTCAGATGTAATGTTCTTTTTTTAAAAAAAAAAAAAGGTAAGCAAGGTTTAAGGTTTAAGAGTTTTATTTGTGAATCCTAGTCAATGTTTACCTTTTTTCTTCATTGCTTTTTCTTGTTCTGTATGTCTAGGGGTCATCTTGATATTGCTTTATTTATTTAGTTAGCCTTTTATGTCATCCATTATTAAAGTTTTATTAATCACAGATTGTTTTAGATGTCTCCATACGCTCAATCCTTTTGTAACTTTTTTGACATTCATGCAATCCATCCGATTGGAAACTCCTGTGAAATGAACATATAAGGAGGGGGGGTCCTTGGTGCCCTTTGACCTTGGTTGGGGTTTCTTTTTTGCAAATGTTTCATTACCAAACTAGATACATTAATGCCATCAGTGCTGTGATCCCATAGTTCAGTGACCTCACAGTTCAATCTTAAGTGACCGATATTCTCTTCAGCACATAGGGCAATGATGGCTAACCTTTTTGTCATCACATGCCTTAAGCACGCGCACGCCCCCCACGCCCATAATTCAATGCACATGAGCACACCCGTTTTGAGCCTGGAAGGCCTCCTAAACCAACCTGGAAGCCAAAATGGGGTGTGGGGATGTCGCGTGAGCCCCCAAAATGAAGTGCGAGGGCCCCACTCAATCACCCTGGCCTCCTGCGCATGTGCGTCCCCTGCATGAGCCCCACCTCCTGCGAATGTGCAGCAGAGATCCGAAGACCAGTTGGGCGGTGGGAAGTGTGCACACATGCACAATGGAGCTGGGCTGGGGTGATGGCTTGCATGCCCACAGAGAGGGCTCTTCATGCCACCTGTGGCACGCCCGCCATAGGTTCCCCATCATGGATATAGACTATATCCATCATGGATATAGACTATAGACTATAAACTATGGATAGATCAGTCATCTAAAAACAAAGAAACCTTAAATCCATGTCTGGTACTCTTTTTACATCAGCCCACTTTTCAACCACCAGGGAAGAAGAATGAAATGTTAAATTTCTAGGCACTTTGTGGACAAAATATTTCTTCTTCTTCAAAATATGTAAGCAACGTTACTTATATTGTGAAAGCGAACTTCTTACAGAGGTCAGGGATAGATATGGGGTTTATAGGAGCAGATGAGAGAACTATCTTAATATTGTTTGTCTTACCAAAGGCCTCTTCTCAGGCTTTTCTAAGAAATCACTTGAAAATAAACTGAAACAACATGGATTTTGCATTATATATGAAATAAGGTATTTGAAGTGTGTCTGATTTCTGTGTGAACTCTGAGAAAGGGAAAAAAACAGGGGAGGGGAGTCGAAGTTATCCGCTGATAGAGATAGGGTTCCTTTGATCCAGCTATTTCCTTTAATACAGCCAGTTTCCCTTATTAAATTTCAAACAGTGAGATACATACATCAGGATGTTCAGGTACAAAACTCTCTGCAAAGGAAAAGGGATTAAATTTACTTGGAAGATAGGAAGGAGGTTGAGGAGGTTCCCAACCACCACAATAATAATAAAAACCAATGGAGAGAAGCATTGTCCGATTGCATCTGAGGCAATCGGGCAATGCATAAAACAACTTTGAAAAGGACTGTAGATAGAATGGGATTACATGCTGTGAGAATATCTCAGATTTGTTAGAGCAAATGAATAACAATTTAAGGAAATGTCAGAGTAAACGGCAGATATTCTTCAGACAGACAGTAATGATTATGATATGGCTACAAATAACACTCTTGAGATAGACAAAGCTCAAAGGAGTATTTCTGAAATAAAGATTGAGTTGACAGATTTAAAGGCTCATAGCTGGATAAATAATGTAAGGATTAAAAGAGTGGCAGATAAAAGAGGAATAAACAATTTAACTACTTATCTCGTCTTTAAAATTAATGATGTGAGCTGTGATACAAACTGATACAACAAAAAATATTGAATGTGCTGCTGTCCTAGAAACATGCAGGAACCTAAAGGAATTTTGGTTAGATTTCGGAATTCAAATATAAAAGACAACATTATTCAAAAAAAGAAATGTGAATGGAGGAGATTAAATGGGACAGAGAGAGAATATTATTTTTTCCAGGATATCGGTGGAGCTACACTGCAGTGAAGAAAGGAATTCAAATCTTTGTCAGAATCTTTATACAGAATGGGCTTCTATACAAATTGGGCTTTTCTTTCAAGTTAATTGTTTTTATGTCACAAGGAGGAAAAGTTATTTCAACTTTGACTGAGATGCAGAGCCTGTCGGCAGAGCTCTCTAACAAGGCACGAAGGAAGCTATGTATGATTTGTCCTTGGAAGTCTGGAAAGCTCAGACGACTAGGGGAAGATTAAATGAGAATGCTGCATGGAGCCGCTGCAGAGTAACAGAAATTATATTGACCATTTTAGTCTTTTTTGAATCTTCAGGTTTAGAGGAAAGCGGGAAAAAGCCAGGCCATAAAATTTGTGAGAATAAGTATATCAAAGAATAATGTAGGTAACATTACGGCTAAGCAATTACTGTAATTAAAATTGGGAGTTTATAGATTGATGATGGGAAGAGGGAATCTTAATCAGTAATTCCTCCTTAGATTCTATAGAGCCGTGATGGTAACCTATGGCACGTGTTGTGACTCAGCAGAAGTCTGAGCAAGATTAATTATGCAGCTGGGGCTCGTTAGGGGATATTCTGGAGATAAAAGGATGGATGGTGCCACACCCTAGTTGCAGGAGTCAACGTTTCTTGGTTCGTTCAACATTGATTGATCATCAGTCGTGGTTTATGTAAGAGACACTTGGAAAAGTGCTTTGTTTCCTGTAACCCTGATTCGTAGAGACTTTGGAAGAAGTGCTTTGCTTTCATTTTGTTCAACTTGTGTTGCCGTAAGAGAGATTTGTTTTGTATTCTGTTATCTGGTCAGAGACTGTATTTATGTTATTTTTGGGCTCGAAGCCAGTCTGAGCTGAGAACTGATAAAGAAAGTCCTTTTAAGTTGTTTGCCGGTCATCTGTTTAACGAACGGAGAAGGGGGGATAGAACAGGCATGCATGCCAGAGGTGGCATGTAGACCCCTCTCTGTGGGCACGTGTGCCATCACCCCAGTTCAATCAGCTGGTTATCAGGTTTCCAAGGCGCACATGCACGCCGGCCAGCTGCTCGTCGGGTTTCCAGTGATCTGGCACGCACACGCACCTTCCAATTTGGGAACTCTGTGCCTAAAAGGTTCGCCATCCCTGCTGTGGAGCATGGGTTTCCAACCCCTGATCTGTGAACCAGCATCATTCTGCAGCATGCCAGGAATTGGTCCGTGCAAACAAGCAAAGCTCCTTCCATGCAATGCAGGCAGAATGTGAAACCACACACACACACGCCTCTGATCTGTGGAAAACCTCTCTCCATAGAACCCAGAAGAGAGTTTGGATAGGAAAGTATGGCTTAGTCCGGCGAGAAAGTGTGGGATGAGAGGAAGGTAGGAGAGTCAATGCAAAAAAAGGGAAAGAACAATGGAAGGAGGGTATCTATGTAGTAAGCAGAATACTAGTGTTCTTCGTTGTTATAATGTCGGGCAATGTATTGATATATATATATATATATATATATATATATATATATATATATATATATATATATATATAATATATATATATATATATATATATATATATATGTTTTCTGAGGTTTTCGCGGGTGTTAGTATGTAGGTCTCTAGTTGTTCGGGTTTCTCCCGCGTAGAATTGGAGATGTCTTGGCGACGTTTCGACGAAGTCACATTCGTCATCTTCAGGCTGCTGCTGACTACTTCAGGTTTGGTGTTTCCAGGAGTAGTGTGGGATCTTGGCTGGCTGTTTGTTCCTTATAACTGCTGGTAGGGGATTAAATTTTAACTGCCAGTAGGGGATTAAGTTTTAACTGCCAGTAGGGGATGAAAACTGATTGAATGGGGGCTTGGGTGTGTCTTGATTAGGTGGAAGTGTGTCCTTATTTGGTGGAGGGGTGTTCTGTTCTGATTGTTTGGGGGGTTGAAACACCTGCAAATAGAAATAGAATGACTATAGCAAAAGAAAGCAAAGGTAGCACCAATAGTAATAAATGCCACTTGGGTACAATCCCAAAAGAATTGGAGCACCACTTGAATACTATTGGCATTGACAAAGAAACAACACCACCATCAGACAATTGCAAAAGACAGCTTTGATTAGAACAACTTCCATTCTATAACAATACTTTTAGCACCTTCCATATTTGTCTATCCCAAGTCCTTGGGAAAAACCCGACTGGTGGATAAACCCACCCTCACAGGAAACACAACCCCCCAAACAATCAGAACAGAACACCCCTCCACCAAATAAGGACACTAACTAACTGCTAACTGCTATTGCTATTACTGCAAATAGAAATAGGAGATCCACTATATGGATTAAAGGAAGCTTGAGATTCTGTGTGGTAATCCCACACAGAAGACAAATTAGCAGTTATGGTAAGCAAATGGATTTCCTTCAGCTTCAATGAGAAAAATGCAGTGAAAATTAAACATTGTTGGTATGTGATTTCTATTATGCTGATCTATAGCATATATCAAAATTATTTCTGGAGTGGTCTTCCCTCCCCAAACAGTCATTATTTTTTCTTTTGTGGTAATGATGTGATAGTTAGATCCTTTTGGGGGGAAACGAAGAGATAAATATCATCAGTAAACAAAGAATTGAATGCTCTGCTGAGTTTATTGCTTATTCACTTATTTACAGGATCAAATGATATGCTTAAAATAAAGAATCAATTGTCTATTTAATTGTAAAAGCCAAAACAGCAATAGCTCAACACTAAAAAACTTTATATAATATAATAATTGAGTTGTAGATTAGACAAGGCTCATCAGCTGCCACATTAGGAAAAAAAAAATCACAGATCAAGTTAAAGTGATGATATTCCATAAGCATAGTTTTATCAAACTTTGTGGGGTTTTATGATTTATAGCTTAATAGTGATCAGTCATGATCCAGTGTTCTCCTAATATACAATAATTTTTCATGGTACCTGACTTTTCATTTAGCTGGTAGTAGGTCAGTGGTGGGTTCCAGATCTCGTTCCAACCGGTACGGTTGGAGCGGGCCCGGTGGCATCCACATGGATGCGTGCAGTGTGCACATGCATCTTAGCGCCTCCGCGAGCCTCCGCAACACTCCAGCTGATCAGTGGAGCGTCGCGCAGGCGCTGTACATGCCGTCCGTGTGCACAGAAGCGCAGAAGACTTAAAAGACCTGTAAGGAGCTCAGGCGAGCAGGTGGGCCCTCCGGAGCACCGTACTGGAACGGTATCCGGTGCTCCAGGCAGGCTCCGGTATGCCCGTATCGGGGCGTACTGCATGCAACCCACCACTGTAGTAGATTATAGTTTGTACACAATCAACCAAATGTTTAATTTGCATTTGCCATGTTTATCCACCAGTTGGGTTTTTCCCAAGGACTTGGGATAGACAAATATGGAAGGTGCTAAAAGTATTGTTATAGAATGGAAGTTGTTCTAATCAAAGCTGTCTTTTGCAATTGTCTGATGGTGGTGTTGTTTCTTTGTCAATGCCAATAGTATTCAAGTGGTGCTCCAATTCTTTTGGGATTGTACCCAAGTGGCATTTATTACTATTGGTGCTACCTTTGCTTTCTTTTGCTATAGTCATTCTATTTCTATTTGCAGGTGTTTCGTATTTTGTTATCTTTCCCAGTATTTTTACTTCTGTTCCGCTGTCTACATGTATTGCCGTATCCACTCTCCATTTTTCTTTTCTTAGCCACAATTGTTAAGCCTGAGGTGTTATGTGGCAGGTGCCTGTTTGAATTCGAAAGCCCCAGAGCAATACAGCTTCTTTGTTTTCCATTACTTTGTCTATTTTATGCTCCCACCAGTTCTCGCTTGCAGACCAATGGTGTTTCTTGCAGGTCTTCCAATGAAACATTATTATTACTTTGTCATGTTCTCTGTGGTCATTCTGTGTGCTTTCCTCGCAGCACCTAAGCAGGTGGCCGACTGTTACTTTGGCTTTATTGCAGAGGTGGCAATTTCTACCTTTTGCTGTTTTGTCAATTCAAGCTCTGTAGGCATTTTTTTATTTTAAGTCTTTCTTTTTCTCCGTATGTATGTATGTATGTATGTATGTATGTATGTATGTATGTATGTATGAATGTATAACATGTATTTCTATATATTTCTATCATCCATCCATCCATCCATCCATCCATCCATCCATCCATCCATCTATCTATATTTATTTATCAGCACAAATGCTTGTGTGTGTGTGTGTGTGTGTGTGTGTGTGTGTGTGTGTTTTATTTGTGCTGATAAATAAATAAAGGGAGACTAGTATAGATCTATTTCAAGCTATTTAGCTCTCATCAGCTAGCAATACCCTTACTGGGATTAGAACCTGTGCTGTATTACATCTTAGGCAAACGTCTTAGCCATTAAGCCACAGGTCTCCTCCTTATCAGCTGAAGCCAGGGAAGAAGGTATATATTTAGAGCCACAACCCCTGGTAAGCCCCAATTATGGGAGGAAGCTAACTGCTTCCATCATCTGTCAATCGGCTCGTCACAAGAGTCCATCATGACAGAAACCCAATACTTTTACTGTTGCCTTTGTTATATTTCTGTTTTTTATTTGTGCTGATAAATAAATATATATATTACATATATTTCTATATATTTCTATCTATCATCTATCTATCATCTATCTATCTGTCTGTCTGTCTGTCTGTCTGTCTATCTATCTATCTACCTACCTACCTAATACAACCTACTCAGAAAGTAATCCCTAGCTTGATTTTTACATGTGCGCCCAATATGGGTATGTCTTGTTTAATGAAAAGAAGGACTAGGGGAGACATGATAGCAGTCTTCCAATATCTCAGGGGTTGCTACAAAGAAGAGGGAGTCAAGCTATTCTCCAAAGCACCTGAGGGCAGGACAAGAAGCAATGGGTGGAAACTAACCAAGGAGAGAAGAAACTTAGAACTGAGGAGGAATTTCCTGACAGTGAGGACAATTAATCAGTGGAACAGAAGTTGCCTCCAGAAGTTGCGGATGCCCCAACACTGGAAGTCTTTAAGAAGACGCTGGATAGCCATTTGTCTGAAATGATGCAATGTCTCTTACTTGAACAGGGGGGTTGGACTAGAAGACCTCCAAGGTCCCTTCCAACTCTGCTATTGTATTGTATTGTATAATATAAGCCCAACCTCCAAAATAAGCCTTAATTAAGACCTCACCCACCCCAGGGTGCACAGGGAAAAACTAAGCTGTGGGGCATGGGGGGTGGAGCTGCCCTACTGCTTACCTTGGCCCAGGTGTGCGAGGCCTGGCTGCAATTATTTCTTTTACTGCAGCCAGCGAGGCCTCTCTAGCCAATAACAGACCAACTCCAGATCAACAGAGCTCCGTTATTGTCTGCAGAGGCCTTCAGGAAAGCCTCGCTGGCCTTGCCGGATGAAGAGGCTCCTGAAGGACTCCGATAGTGAAAAAGCGTCACGCGCAATTGAGGTGAGTCAGTGGACGACATTCCTCCCCTGAAAACAAGACCTTTTTTGATTGCATAAAATATAAGACAGGGTCTTATTTTGGGTATTGTAAAAGCAAAATAAAATAAATAAACTACTTCTTGAAAAAGGAAGAAAGTGGTTTATGTCTGTGGAAAGTTAAATAATTAATTTAGATAATATACCTTGGACCTACAAAAATCCTTGTTAGCAGAATTCAGGAAAGGTTTATGATTCTAGCCCTTTGCAGAAGAGATGTCTAAGTAAAAATGAATCGTTTGAGAAATATACTCAAGATTACAAGAGTCTCACTTTCATTTTGATTGTGAGAATTATCTATCTATTTCAGCTTTACAGTGGATTGATTTCAAACTATAGAAAAGTGGTCCTGTGGCTTTGTTCTGCTTGCAAATGCGTATTTCTATAATGCAGACTGAAAGAATATTCCATTTGTCTCCCTTGGCCTCTGTCATTTAAAATAGTTTGCTGTCATATGAATCTTGCAGGAATATTTATATGGTGACATCTAGTGGCACTAAGTAATGTTGGAATGCTTATTACAAATTACTGGGGCTCCCCATTTGCTTCTAGTAGTTCATAACAACCTCAAAAATGGGGGGACTAGTTGGGGAAAGAGATCACATATTCTTCAGTCATTGGGAATGCAACCTTCAAAATTGCACTGTATTTTTTGATAAACCCGTAGAGCCAGTGGCATTTTGTACAGAGTCCCCATCCTTATTTAGGGAACTCAGATAAATTGGTATCCTTATAGAGTACCTTTTTTTTTACATATTTATTTCATCCCACCTTTCTTTCGAGAGCACAAGATGGCTATCATAAGATTCCTTCCTTCATTTTTTTTTCCACAATAATCTCATAAAGCAAGTTTGAGTGAAATAGAGAGATCAAAAAGTGACTCAGTAACTTCCGTGAGGACTGGAACCCGGGTCTTTACCAGGCCAACAGTTAACTATTAGAGAACATTGCTATTTTTTTTAAAAAAAAACACCTTTTTTTTCTTTAAATCTCTCTAAACTAAAAATATATTTTTCTAAAATCAGTAATCTAGCTATGATGTTCATATTGTTGAAATCAGTTACGGGTTAAGCATTGGATGATTAATCAGTAAGAAAAGCTTAATCGGAAAAAAGTTTTACCTTAAACTGATGTCTTCATCCAATAGAGGAAGAAGCCTAATTTTGTTGATTTATGAGCCAATTCCCAAAATGTTGTGCTAAAAGCAAACTTAATTGAAGTGAATGGTTTGTGGATCACAGACTTAATTTCCTAAGGGGAATGTAATGTACCAGATTAAATGAAATTTAAGAGCCAGTAATACCCAGCCTATTAGATTTAATCTTAAATGTACTACAGTAAACTTTGGATCAGGTCCTTAGCCATATTTGTTACTTGACATTAGATGCACAAAATGACGGAGTACCGAAATCAATTAGATTAAGTACGGAGCTGTTCATAATATCAGGAATTGTCTCCAGAATACAAATAGTCTCAATTACCAAATACGTTTTCTGGACAGAAGTAAATGAGTTGGAAAGGAAGAGAAAATATAAGGAATGTCGGTGCAAATATAACATTTTTATAAGTATTCCAGATTCTATTGGGACAAGTAGAATTGGTTCCTGGTGATCCAGTTCTATGTAACCCTTTTTCCCCCCTCTTCATATTTCTCGCAACAATCCATTTATTGTGACTTATGCGAGTTTTGATTTCTTCATTGAAGTCAGAAAATTTTTGCTGTAGCATCCAAGACCATTTCATACCTTAACAGACAAAGAAATAAATGCATGTTAAATCTACTCCATATTATTCATGTTTTAAACTATACTGAACAGGAAGCTTCAACGGTTATACTTATATTTGCATACATATAGCAACAGCAATAGCAATAGCACTTAGACTTATCTACCGCTTCATAGGGCTTTCAGCCCTCTCTAAGCGGTTTACAGAGTCAGCATATCGCCCCCTCAATTCGGGTCCTCATTTCACCCACCTCAGAAGGATGGAAGGCTGAGTCAACCCTGAGCCGGTGAGATTTGAACAGCCAAACTGCAGAACTGCAGTCAGCTGAAGTAGCCTGCAGTGCTGCATTTAACCACTGCGCCACCTCGACTCCTTATAAGTAGATAGAAGTCATGACGGACACAGTGGCTCAGTGGCTAAGATGCTGAGCTTGTCGATCAGAAAGGTCAGCTGTTTGGTGGTTCGAATCCCTAGCGTCGCGTAATGGAGTGAGCTCCCATTACTTGTCTAAGCTTCTGCCAACCTAGCATTCAAAAGCAGGTAAAAATGCAAGTAGAAAAATATGGAACCACTTTGGTTGGGAAGGTAAACAGCGTTCCATGAACCTTCAGCATTTAGTCCTGCCGACCACATGACCACTGAGACATCTTGGGACTGCGCTGGCTCTTTGGCTTTGAAACATAGATGAGCACCGCCCCCTAGAGTCGGGAACAACTATGTGCGAGGGAAACCTTTACCTTTAATAGAAGTCACAGAATGAAATCATATTTGTGGAAGCAAGGAATACATTCAGTATATATCCAGCTGTCCTTCCATAAAACAAAATGGATAGAGTCATTTGTGCAGATTTTGACAAATATTGTTTTCCTCAACATGGAGCAACTGCTAAATCTGTAATATAATAGCTACATATCATCTGCATCTCCATATCATCCCTATATCTATCAACCAGATTTACATAACAGAAAGCAGTGCGTTAAAAAAACAACCACAATAAAAAAAACACTTTATTATTGGTGTAAAACAGATAATAAATTCGTGGGGCAGGGGAAGGAGACGAGGGAAATTTTCTGAAACATTGTTTATTGAATGTACTTGTGACTGGATGGATCCAAGAGAGGAAATATTTTAATTTAGAACAAAACTTTTTCAATCTTTTTATTCTGGAAGAACCCTTTAAATATTTTCAGAATCAGAGAAATAAGAAAATTTCACATGTAAATTCACTTTTAATCATATTTTTCCATCAGTAAAAGGGACAGCCAATAACTGAGTCATTGTACTTAAACATTTATGTTACTGTACAGCATGAAAAGTTGTTTTTTTTTACTGTTCATACCAAATACAATTTCGTGTGAAACTCGTATTGACCTCTTGCAGATCAGGCTGTTCTGGAGGCTTGATAGTACATAATTTTATGCACATCCAGAATGTGGACAGTAAGCTGACGAAGCCATGTAAAAAGCAAAAAGAACTGACTTGGACTACATGACGTCCATCGTTGATATTATACTACTGTGTCCATTTATAGATTGGGACCATTTCTTTCCTTATTTACTATGCGTGAAGCAAGAACATAAATCCATTTTATTCAACGACCTGCTGAAGGCAAGAGTAGAGCTCCTTTCAAAGTTGTTTGAGTAGGAATGGAGGCTGACACAGACTGATAATATTTGTAAACCAGTTGAAATGCATCATTGGGCTGAAGATAAAAATGAATTCTTTATACAAATGCCATCAGCATCTAATACCCTTGCAAAGGGCTTCAATTAAAAAACCAATTATCAGCCATATTGTAATCTTGATGAATGAATTTGTCGTTTAAATCGCACCAATAAATCAATGCAGGTTGTCAGCCCACATTTTGCATACTATCAGGGCTTAGTGGCCTGAGATACTGTTGTGCATAGAATTTTGTGTCGTTTATGAAGAAATAGTTCATCAATTGTGTATTTGCCTATATTTTCTTGACCGAAAGGGTTTCAATACAAATGAAATAGTTTCAACAGGTCTGGCTGACCTTGGTCTGGCTTGGAGGTTAAGCGTGATCAGACCTCATGAATGAATACAGTGCCCAGGATAACGTTGCAGGATCCAATCTGGGTCTGTCACCAGGGCCGGAGGTTTCATCTTCTGAGCTTTCGGACTCATTCTTGAGCCCATCTTCCGTGGCTCCAAAAGCTCAGAAGGCTAAACCTCTGGTCCCAGGGACTGACCCCGATTGGTTGGTTAGAACTAGCCAAAACTGAAGATTAGAATAGAAACTTTGAAATAAGTCAATTACAGACCATGCCTATATCGTGTTAAGAAACATTTGTGTCTTTCAAAAAAGATTAAAAGAAGTTAAGCTTAATTTGAAGGATTCTTAATATTGAGCATTTTAGATACTTAACTGGTTTTCACAATTAGAGCCTCCTATTCAGAGATGGTATTCAGCAGGTTCTGACCAGTTCTGGAGAACCGGTAGCGGAAATTTGAATAGTCCAGAGAACCGGTAAATACCACCTCTGACTGCCCTGCCCTCAACTATTCTCTGCCTCCTGAGTCCCAGCTGATTGGGAGAAATGGGGATTTTGCAGGTAACCTTCCCCTGCCACACCCATCAAACCACACCCCCAAGCCACGCCCACCAAGCCATGTCACACCCACCAAGCCACGCCCACAGAACAAGTAATAAAAAAAAATTGAATCCCACCACTGAGGTTCAGCATACTTAGCTTAACTAAGGTCATTTAATGAATTGCAGATGAAGTAGAATTGAGTTAAAGCTATCATAAATTATAACTGAAAGTTTAATGTGCATGAGTTCCCCATTTATGCAATTTTGTTTGTGTGTGAGAGAGGGGGGGGGAGAGGCCATTATAAATTAGTGCCTTAGCAGAGATGTGAGTTTTAGGCTGTTTACATTTCCTTCTGCACAAGTCTTCTTTACCACACTGGAAAGAAGATTACTTGCCATAAGGATTGAAACTGAAGTTTCCATTCAGGCTAATTAAAGTGTGAATTTAGTGCTGGGACAGATACAACTATATAACTCTATGGATACCTTCAGGGCCAAAATAGCTTCTACAGGTGTGATCAATAAATTCCATTAGTGGCAGATTTACTGTACACAAATCAGTAATTGATGGTATATTTGTTCCCAGAAACATTAAGGATATTAAAGGGGAAGATGGTGGGGGGGACTTTTAGCATTAAAAATTTAGTGGTATAGTTTGTGCAAAGTTTTGTAGTCAACATGGTTAAAGCAACCCAAATCAATTAAGAAATTGGTTGTATTATTAAATAAAATCAAGAATTATTTAAAAGTATTTATATGCTCAAGTATATACATTCATTCGTGTTATACATAACTACTACTGCCATGCTATTTTTTAAAGTATGGTCTATACAATTAGTTGAGAAACTTTACAATAGAGGGAAAATGTAAGGTTTTTCAAAAGAATTATTCCAACAGAAGTATTAGTGATTGTATCAAATAATTAACATTGCTTTTAATATTCATTGAATTGAATAGCATACTTCATTTAATTTGATTGGATATAAGATATAAGAAAAGTTTTGTTGGTTGGAAAATAAACATTAAGTTAAATTGGGGGGAGACTAGATCGTACTAGAGAGAACAAAAGATTATAGTTAAAGCAAAGTGGCCATTAATACAATTGAGCAATATTATTTAACTACAGAGGAAATCAAGAATATTTGGGAACAAGGTATCCAGAAATTACTCTATTACTCCCCACTAAAAAAATCTCTTCACAAAGTGTAGATAAGGCATGGGTAGAGATCAGGGGTGGTTGTTGTGGGTTTGCTGTGCGTGCATGTGCAATTGAGTGCAAATTGTTCTGCGCATGCGCAGAACATGAAAAAATGATTAAAAACCAAGCCGGCAACAGCAGTGGTGACCAGGGAACTGGTTCAGGGGCATGGCCAACCTGCCATTCCTACCAGTTCTGCAACCCAGTCCCAATTTCCACTACCACTTTGCCCGAACTGGTGCGAACCTGTGGCAACCCATGTATTTGATTAAGATTAAATAAGTTTTTATTTTCTGGTAGCCCTTAATGGACTTTTACTGGGTAAGTCCTAGTGATAAGTTTTTTTACTATTTGTTTATTGATAACAGATGTGTTATGGGAAGGGGAATTGTTTAGTAGGTATTAAGTTACTAAAATTGCTTACACTTTTGTAAGCAATTGTCTTACAATTATCTGGAAAAAGGAGGGGATCATTTGTTTATGTATCTCTTTTCCTTACACTTTTTTAAAAGTACCTTCTTTTTCTTATACTGCATTTTTTTCATTTGTTTGAAAAGTTTGCATTAACCGTTTATCTATGTATTTGTAAATTGTAATACTACTAATACAAAAAAGAAAAAGAAAAAAAACTCACATTCTCTGCCCCATTCTCTGTTCTCCTTTGAACAAATGAGAGATAGGGAGGTCAGAGGATAGAGAGAGAAATATGTTTCATTATAACACAATGCAAACCCCAAGTACTTGCATCCAGCATTTGAGCACAATCCAAAAGGGCAAAGTTTTGCACTGTCAACGTCACAACACATTACGGTTTTCCTAAGCAGTGGATGCCTGTGCAATCTGTAGGTAGCAAGCAGGGTTCTCGTAGGTAATTTACCAAGGCCTACCAGTACATACAGTAGAGTAATATTGAAAATTCAATAGATTTTGATAATTAAACATGAGAAAGTATCCACAGAAATATAACCTTTGATTGCCTTGATTTTATACAATTTGAAATTGTTTGAGCTCATTGACTGAGATGAGATACTTGTAAGCAGGGCTGGGATTCTACCGGTTCGAACCAGTTAAGGTGAACCGTTTTTTTTGACGATCAGATGGGTCCACCAGTCTGCCCAGGCTATTTTCCTACCTTTATCTTCTCAGCTGATTCACACGGCAGAGCAGATGGCTGTGCGAATCAGCTGTGTTACTCCTCCAAAGAAACCTGGAAGTGGAGCTTTCTTCAAACTGGGCAAATCATACAATCACCAAACCAGTTGTTAAACCAGGAGGATCCCACCACTGACTGTAAGGGCTCAGGACGCATAGATGCAAATGAAAGATGGCATTTAAGAGATTTAAAATACTTTATTCATAGATTAAGGTATTTAGATTAAACACTGTGATAAAAAGAAAGGATATTCCCAATTAAAACAACTACAGGCAGTATTCATGTGAAAGAAATGGAACAAAGCTTAAGTATTGCTGGAACATGGAAAGTCTTTGGAACGTTTATAACTCTCAGCCCTCTTGTAGCACAAATGTCATTAATGTCTTCATAGTTCAGTATTAGATACTTTGAGCTCAGTAACTCAGATAATGTTGCCAAACTTGTATAACTTTCTGCATTTTATTAGGACACTAACACACTATTTACAAGAGGAGGAAGGAAGGAAGGAAGGAGGAAGGAAGGAAGGAGGGAGGAGGGGAGGGAGGAGGGAGGAGGGAGGGAGGAGGGAGGGAGGGAGGAAGGGAAGGGAAGGAAACCGGGATAAAAATACCCAAGAACTGTTACCTAGGTTGAAATGGCTGAAATAATGTTTTAACACTAGAAAAGCAGGATAGCACTCAGAAATGGCTCAGTCAAAGACCTCCATAATTCACTGAAGGAGCCAGAAGTGCAGCATAAGAACACTTGCAAGATTCTTCTGCTATAACCAGTTTCAATTAAAAAAAATGGTTTTTTCCTTCCTGCATAGTTGATTTACTTCTTTGATCTACTCGTGAAGTGACATTGCTTCAGGCCAGCTGTTGACTCTTCCCCCCCCCTTCACCCCCCCCCCCACCCCCATTAAGCTTCCTCTATGAACATTTGTATTCTTCCGGGCTGGGTGGCTTCAATGAATGCTGCAAGAAGAGGCACATGGTAGTTCAAGGTCACCCAGATTATTCCTTTGTTCATATGAATCAACAAAACAAATCACACCATCTCCATGCTCTGAATATCTTCACTGAAGCTGATCTATGGCCCTGAACATAAACGCTGCTCCTATTACAACGGAAGCATCACACAGTTAAGCATAAGTGCAAAATAGAAATATTTACATTTCTTTAAAAAAATAAAGCAATATTGCAGCTATAGCTTTAGAGATTCCCGAGGGGAGAAAAGAGAATTACTTGCTGATCACATATAGCCCAGGGGTGGGTTGCTACTGGCATTACTGCCGGTTCGGTGTGTGTAAAAATTTATGGCGCACGCTTTGCTCGCACCCACGCCAAGTGCATTTATTTGCATTTGCAAATAAAAAGATCCACACATACCAAAACCTTAAAAAATTCCAATGAAAATTGTTCTGCGCATGGGTAGAACTGAAAAACAAGACGGAGGCCCCATAGGAGAACCGGTTTGGGAGGGTGGCAGGCCTGGATCGCTGCCAGTTCCAGCGACTCAGGCCGCCAAATTACTACCAGTTAGGCCAAACCAGTCCAAACCAGTAGGAACCCACCTCTGAGATAGCCACTCTATCCATTTAAAATCCCTCACAATAAACCTGTGAGGTTATTCTTCAGAACTCCCACATGGAGAGTTGCTTGCATCTTTCCGCAATATATAAAAACGATGAATCAATCAAATTATAAATAATTTCTAAGGAGAAGTTTTGGCACTTTGCTTCCACATCACAATTGTTTGTAATTCCCTCCCTACCCATAAATAGATTATTGATCATGATGCACAATCCAACATATCTCTAGATAAATGCTGTGCCTGGCCCTTTTGTTTTATTTTTTCATCATAGAGCAAAGAAACTGTTTAAATAAGATATCTCTTCTTCAGCTGATTTTCTCTGCAGTGCAACTGCAGAGAACTAAAGAGTACTAACTTTAAGTTAACAAGCTCTTCTCTACAGCCTTAATTAATTGATTAGAACCCTTCCACACGTTTCCACTGCTGCCTGAAACTGACCAGATCATAATCAGTTTCACACTAAGTTTTTTGTTTGTTGTGAGAACACTAGCTGGATCAGCACATTCTTTTGATGTACATTCCACATTGTGTGCCTGCTTCTCTCTTATAACCCTTGTCTGCAATGAATATATATATATTATATATATATATATAAATTATATATATATATATATATATATTATATATATATATATATTCATATTTAAAATATATATATATATAATCTTCTTGCTAATTATCCCAGCATTGGGTGTGAGCATTCCAAAGCGAGAGGGGGGGGCAAAAAGGCTATAAAATTTGCTATTTTACCTGGCTTCCTTGTGAATCAAGATTTTTTTTAATTTACAAACTTGGAAGGACCTTGGAGGACTTCTAGTCCAACTCCCTGCTTAGACAAGAAACCCTACACCACTTCAGACAAATGGTTATCTAATCTCTTCTTAAAAACTTCCAGTGTTGGAGAATTCACAACTTCTGGAGGCAAATTGTTCCACTGATCAATTCTTCTGAGTGTCAGGAAATTTATCCTAAGTTCTAAGCTGCTTCTCTCCTTGATTAGTTTCCACCCATTGCTCTTGAACCTACCCTCAGGTGCCCTGGAGAATAGTATGACTCCCTCTTCTTTGTGGCAACCCTGAGATATTGGAAGTCTGCTGTCATGTCTCCCCTAGTCCTTTTCATAAGACTAGACATATCCAGTTCCAGCAACTGTTCTGTATATATTTTATCCTCGAATTCCCTAATCATCTTTGTTGCTCTTCTCTGCACTCTTTTCTAAAGTCTCAACATATTTTTTTTTCATCATGGCAAACAAAATTGGATGCAGTATTCCAAGAGTGGCCTTACCAAGGCATTATACACACTTCATTTGTGATCTTGTTTCTATCCGTCTGTTTATGCAGCATAGAAACTGGGTTGGCTTTTTCTGGATATCTTCCTTGTCATTTAGGTTCACTGGGACATTTTGGGTGATCTCCTTCCTGACACTGTAAGTATACTTAGAGATAATATCTTACTAAATCTTTTTTTGAGATTTATTACTGTGCTATCATCTCTCTTGCTGCTCTCAATCTTTGATATCTATCTTGCATATTCTAAATCAAGTGTTGAGACACAGATGAACAGTAACAATGGGCTACAGTAGAACTCCGCAGGAGGTCACATGTGGTTGCAAGTTAAAACTCACTGCAAATGAGTTCACGTGAAAAGAATAGCAACCAGAGTTTGCTAGCTAATGCTTCTTGAATAGCTAAACTAAAATACTGCAGTCAGTTCTTAAGTAGTCAAAGACATCGTTCCTTTTGGTCACAGCTTTAGCATTATGACAGTGACACAGGATTCCAGTAATCTATTGTCATTCATGCTTTGAAAACATCTCCCACTCCAGGCTATCTTTCTTAAGATTAAATTATCTCCCTGACTCCTCAAGGAGATGCATATAATAGTAAGGGGATTCCTTGAAAGAGACAATAACTTAAAGAAAGAAAAGAAAAACCTACTGTGTTCTGCTTGCCTTTGCCTTTAAGAGGGGCTTCAGTGCACCCATGTCTCATTGTGACTGTTTGGCTGAACCCTGTAAGTGGTGGTGGGGTCTGAGCTTCAGCTGAAGGAAAGGAAGAGGGAAAGAACAGGTGTTCAGGAAGATTTTACATGGATCCTGTTGCTAGGGAAACCATTCCTTTGGCTGCTGAAAAACCCATGTCTGTCAAACTGGCAAAGCAAGGCAAGGCAGAGAAACATATATGCGTATTAAAGAAATACATTTTCCCTTGTATACAACAACATTTTAAATAGGAAAAGGGGGGAAATGATTTGAAAATATTCTGTATTTTAAAGAAAAAATTTAAAGCTATTTTTTCCAAATCCAAATCTTTGACATTAAAAATAGCTCTAGGAATTTTACAGAACGGGAGTCATTTGAAAGTTATACAATTGTCTTAGCCTAAATAATGACTGAGATGCATGCAAATTATTTGCAACTGTATTATTAAGCAATGCAAAGATGACAAAATATTTTAATACTGCAATACCTATGCATCAGACAAACCACTCATATATTAAATAGTAACAAATAATGAAATTAGGGTGAGATTTTAAAGATTAATATTGTTTTTCTCTAGCACTCTAGGAAATATATTCATAAAAGAAAATAATTGGAAACCAAATCCCAGATGTGAAGAAATTGGTCCCAGGAAATAGGGGCAGTCAGGCATAACACGGGTTATGTAGACAGTAAACACAGGCTCAATCAGAATGGACTCAAATGTCTATACACCAATGCACAGAGGATGAGGAATAAACAGGGCGAATTAGAAATTCAAATAAAAGAGGGCAGATACAATATTGTTGCCATTACAGAAACTTGGTGGGATGAAACCAACAAATGGAGCATACAGCTAGAAGGATTTAAATTATTTAAAAGAAATAGACCAAATAAAAGAGGAGGTGGAGTTGCACTACATATAAGAATAATACCTCTCTACAGAAATAGAGCACAACAATGATGGGAACTATCTTGAATGCATTTGGGCCAATATTAAAGGTTGGGGGGAGAAACGACATTGCCGTAGGTCTATACTACAGGCCACCCAACCAAGCAGAGGAAGTAGATGAACTTTTTGCTAGTCAGCTAACTAAGGTATGTAGGAAGCACACCACAATAGTAATGGGGGATTTTAACTACCCTGACATCAACTGGGAAACAAACTCTGCACCAAGTGGAAGACCCAACAGGTTCCTAACAAACCTAGCAGACAACTTTGTTTCCCAAAAAGTAGAGAAGGAAACAGGGGATTGGCCATATTAAACTTAATTCTCACTAACAGAGAAGAAATGATAGAAGGTATGAAGCCACAGGAACCCTGAGGGCAAGTGACTATGCAATATTGGAATTCAACATTATGCAAACACAAGTAGTAGAACAAAGTGAAACTAAAGTCTTGGACTTTAAGAGAGCTAATTTCAATAAACTTAGAGAGAGTTGGGAAGAATTCATGGATGAGAATCCTCAAGGGGAAAACAACTCAAGAAGCTTGGAAAATTTTGAAAAATGAGATTACAAAAGCCCAGTCTAGCACAATACCAACGAAGAAGAAAAGTAACAGTTCCCAAAAGAAACCAGCATAGCTGCATAAAGAACTCTCCGACAAATTGAAAGACAAAAAGATAAGTATAAAAAGTGGAAAGAGGGGGACATAACTAAGGCAGAATATCAGCAAATAGCCGAGCCTGTAAAGATGAAATAAGGAAAGCTAAGGCTCACAATGAAGAAAGGCTTGCCACAAAAAATAACAAAAAAAGCTTCTTCCAACATGTTAAAACAAGAAAAGGATTAAGGAAACCATTGGTCCATTGCTGGGAGAAAGTGGCAAGAATGTGGCAAGCAGCAGAGGTAAGGCAGAACTATTTAACTCATTTTTTGCATCTGTCTTTACCCAAAGGGATAAAACAGTCCAACCTATCAAAAACAGTACGACAAAAATCAGATTAGGAACACAAATTGAAATAGGGAAGAAAATGGTAAGTGAGCACCTGTCTACCCTAGATGAGTTCAAATCACCAGGACCGGATGGATTACACACCAGGGTTCTGAAGGAACTGGCAGACGAGATCTCAGAACCACTGAACGATATCTTTCAGAGATCCCGGAGCACCGGGGAACTGCCAGAGGATGGGAAAAGGGCTGATGTGGTTCCCATCTTCAAAAAAGGGAAAATAACAGATCCAGGAAACTTTAGACCTATCAGCCTGACCTCAATACCAGGAAAGATTCTGGAAAAGATAATCAAGCAACGAATTAGCAAACACCTAGAAGCAAACAAAGTAATAGCCAAAAGCCAACATGGGTTTGTCAAAAACCAATCATGCCAGACTAATCTTATTGCATTCTTTGATAATGTGACAAAATTAATGGACCAGAGGAATGCTGTCGATATAGTTTACTTGGACTTCAGTAAGGCAGTTGATAAGGTAGACCATAACCTACTATTAGATAAAGTAGAAGAATGTAGGTTAGAGAGCATCATCACCAGATGGATTCGTAACTGGCTGACCAACTGCACTCAACATGTAGTCCTTAATGGAACTGCATCTTCATGAAGGAAAGTATGCAGTGAAGTACTCCAAGGTTCTGTTTTAGGCCCAGTACTCTTCAACATCTTCATCAATGATTTGGATGAGGGAAAAATGGGGAACTCATCAAATTTGCAGATGACACCAAGCTGGCAGGAATAGCCAACACTCCAAAAGATACAGAAGGATCTTGACAAACTTGAACATTGGGCACTATATAATAAAATGAAATTCAAGAGTGAAAAGAGTAAGGTTCTACATTTAGGCAACAAAAATGAAATGCACAAGTATAAGTGGTACTTTGCTCAACAATAGTAATTGTGAATGGGATCTTGGAGTCCTAGTGGAGAACCATTTAAATATGAGCCAGCAGTGTGCAGCAGCTGCCAAAAAAGCCAACACAATTCTAGGCTGCATAAACAGAGGGATAGAATCAAGATCACGTGAAGGGTTAATACCACTTTATAATGCCTTGGTAAGGCCACACTTGCAATACTGCATTCAGTTTTGGTCACTACGATGTAGAAAAGATGTGGAGACTCTAGAAAGAGTGTAGAGAAGAGCAACAAACATGATTAGGGGCCTGGAGACTAAAACATATGAAGAACGGTTGCAGGAAGTGGTTATGTCTAGTTTAATAGAAAGATGGACTAGGGGAGACATGATAGCTGTGTTCCAATCAGGGGTTGCCACAAAGAAGAGGGAGTCAAACTATTCTCCAAGGCACCTGAGGGTAGAAGAAGAAGCAATGGGTGGAAACTCATCAAGGAGAGAAGCAACTTAGAACTGAGGAGAAATTTCCTGGCAGAAGAATTAATCAGTGGAACAGAATTTGCCTCCAGAAGTTGTGAATGCCCCAACACTGGAAGTCTTTAAGAAGATGTTGGATAGCCATTTGTCTGAAACGGTATAGGGTTTCCTGCCTAGGCAGGGGGTTGGACTAGAAGACCTCCAAGGTCCCTTCCAACTCTGCTATTGTATTGTATTGTATTGTATTCCAATGGGAGCAGTTTGATTTGACAACCATACTACGAAGATTAAGTTTGCATCCTACTTTCTTTATAGGAAAAAAGCATATGTTTTGAGAGATGTATCTGTCTGTCTGTTGATCTGTATCTTACATCTCTCTCTCTTTCATCTCTATATCTCTGTTCTCTCTGTGTGTGTGTCTGTGTGTGTGTTTGTCTGTCTGTGTCTCTATATCTCTATAATCTCTATCTCTATATCACTGTCTATCTCCGTCTCTCTCTGTTTTTCTCTCTCTGTCTCTCTCATCTCTCTCTCTCTCTCTCTCTCTCTGTCTCTCTCTTTGTGTGTGTCTTTCTGTCTGTCTGTCTGTCTGTCTATCTATCTATCTATCTATCTATCTTTATATCATATATTATATATCTATTTCTGTCTCTGTCTCTAACTCTGTCTTTCTCATCTGTTGCAATTTAAAAATTTTCAGTTGAGTTAGTTCTTCATGTTATGGAAAATTGCAGAAGCAGTAATGATTGTTTTGTACATACGTGGATGCATACAATCTGACAATGTCAATTAGGTACACTGATGCATGAGCAGTAAAATGCACATATTTATATTGTTCTGCAAGCCCAAAACATGCACCCATTAACACAGGTCCTTTTCAGGAAGGTTTGATAGATCAGAACCCTTGCTAAATTATGGTGCAGCTGCACCAAGAAATTGAAAAAGTCACTGTTTGTTACACTCTTTGTTACTGCAGTTTAATTCTTCCTGTGGCATAAGGATAATGAAGGTCCTCCTTTGATAGGATCTTCAATTATGCTGGAAAAATTAAAGGAGGGGAAATAAAAGTTGGTAGCGGTAATGACACCTTCGTTAAGTGTTGCTGACAGGTATCTTCAACTGGGAGAGATATGGCATTTTATCAGTGCAAAGGGAAGGGAAAATATCAGGAATTTAAGAACTATGGTGGCACAGTGGTTAGAATGGAGTATTGCAAGCTAAGTGCTAGGAGTTTGATTCAAATTGATTCTGTCTTCCATCCTTCTGAGATGGGTAAAATGAGGACACAGATTCTTGGGGGCAATATGCTGACTGTGTAAAGCGCTTATAAAGGGCTGTAAAGCACTGTGAAGCGGTATATAAGTCTAAGTGCTATTGCTAACTGTTCCTTGGGGTGTTTGGAAGTGCACAAGAAGTACCACGTGGGTCAGGGAGTGTAGCATGGGCTGGGGAGTCAAATAAGGGTTACATGATAGAGAGGCCACATGGAAGTGCCACATGGGTTAGGAATAGTGAGCACAAGTGTGCAAGAGGTGCTTCTTGGAACTAGGACTGTACACAGAAAGATGACCAAGTTAGGGAGAATGAATATCGGTATATAAGAAGTGTCACGTATGCGGGGGGGGGTATTCGGGGTATTTCAAGGATCAGGTTTGTTAAGATTAAATTATTTCTCTGATTCCTCCAGGAGATAAATATAAAAGTAAGAGGATTCCTTGAAAGAGAGAATAACTATGCGAAAAAAGAAGAGTGCCTGGTTATGTGTGGGCTAGGAAGGCACATAGGGGTGATGTGGATTGGAGAGGACATATGAGGTGCATGAAAGTGGTGCATGGGTCAAGGGAAGTCATCTGGAGATGGGTTCTATGGGTCAGATGGAGTATATGGGAGGGCGGAAGATGTGCCATGCAGCTTGGCGAATTTGTGGAAGGGTAGATCACAGGTGCTGTATAAATTGAAAAAGATGCACGGGGGAGGGTGTGCTCCATGGTCCAGTGGTTGTGGGGGAGGGAGATAGTTTTGTCGGGGCCACTTAATTCTGTGCATGCTTAAATGGAGCTTTGCATGCTCACCCAACACTTGTGCAGCCCGAAGCAACAGGCTTCAGACAGGTAGTGATCTGTGCACCAAGAGTTTGGGACTCTCCTTATTAAGTAATTGATTTATTCATATTTAATTAGTTTATATGATGAAGTAATTTATTACATGTAATTTCTATATACTAGTATAATTTTCAAAATAGGGCTCTAATTGGAACTCTGAGCAAGTAAAATATAGGCATTTTATGTTATACACTTAATCCTTGAAATTAAATCCATATATAAATGAAGTCCCAAATGTGCTTTTCTAAAAAGCAACTATGGAGTTTTTTTTGTTTTTCTTTTCTTTCTTGGAAACATTTCACTTCTCATCCAAGAAATGTCTTTAGTTCTCAAAGAAAAAAAAATCAAGGAAGTCCAGTTGCCTTTTGAAAAAGCCCCTTGGGACCCCCATGGCCTGGATATTGAGAACTTCCATCTCAATGTAGCTTTCTGAATAAAGGACAACACCAAACAATGCAAAAGAAGTGGGGTAATTTCCCCAGGTAAATTTCTGAAACAGTTCATCCATAAATTCATTTTATAAATATATATAGGAATACCATATATAATGTGGTATAAATTAACAATGAAAAATATTCAGTTTTAAAGTATTAATTTTATCCCTTTAAGAGGGGCCCAGCAATGCAAATCCACTGCTATTGCCATAACAGTTTATTTAAATTCAGTTTAATCATCTCAAACGCAGCGCTCTCCTTGAAGGATACAGTGCATTAGTGGTAGGAGTGAAAAGAGTCAGATAATGTCATACAGCTGTCACATCAAAAGCTAGATCAAAAAGAAAAGTTTTCAGAGTGATGAAAAGCTATCAAAGAGAAGCGCCGTATGATCTCTTGAAGCTGACAACTGAGAAGAATGGGGTGCTGATATAGAAAAATCCTTCTTACACTTTCATCAACTCACAACTTGGGTGAAGGCAGGATTGTAAATGAGATGGAAGACCTTTAGATATCCTGACCTCCACAAGAGAATGTAGACGGGTCCTAAAGTTAATTGACAGACGTTATTGTTGCTATGAAGGAGAAGTTATATGTTCCCTACTCATGCTGTAGTCAAATTCTAGATAAGAATACACAAACCAGAATCCAATCAAATTCATCTCTGTGTATTACATCCCACTCTACTCTTGATCTGACAGATCCATGTGGATCCCCTTTCAGCGATAGGTAATAAAAATATAGGTCTCTCACGGCAGTTCCAGATGGTAAACATATGTCACATCCACCAGCTTTGGCCTAGCGCCTTGCCAGGATTCTGTCATCGGTTGGGGAAGGGAAGGGGAAACAAATGGGCAATATTTGTTGTATGACAGGAAATTGGGATGGTGGAATTGACAGTTGAGGAAGAACAGAGCATTCTAGGATCCAGTTCATAGTGGCATCTTCAAGACTGTTTGCCTTGAGTGTGGAATTTCACCAACTCAAACACCCCAGAGTTTCTCATAACATCTCAGCGGTGGTGGATTGGCTACACATGACGGATCGTGAGGGGAGGGGCTGGGGGAACCAGGGGTTTCAGTTCTCTATCAGCACCCGGGAATTTTAGATTCCACTTGACTTTCCTGCAATCAGCCTCTCTTAGTAAAAGTGGTTTTTCACTTCAAACGGAGTTGAGAGTTTTACTTACCTAAGACTGGGGCAAGTTTGACAACATGTCACTTAATAATAGTACTTGAATGCTTATTTACACATTTGTTAAGCAAATTTCAGGTAATATAAAAACAATGGCGTATCTCTCTATCATGCAAATCTATTAAAAACAGGGGAAAATTAATAATGAATGTAACAATTTGAGGAGGCATCTCATTCCATAGGAAATTGAGATTGTCTGAAGAGATTGTCCTAAGTTGCCACACAGTGTAATGCACAGTGAGAATGACCTTGGGAGAAGGCGTCCCCAGAAGCAGCACAGGTCATCCTCAACTTGCAAGGGTTCATGAAGTGACCATTGAAAGTTACAGCACCACTGAAGAGAGTGACTAGTGACCATTTTTGCACACTTACCACCATGGCAGCATCCCAGTGGTCCCAACTGATTCATATTTAGGATGGTTGCAATGTCTTCAAGGCCATGTGATCCCCTTTTGTGATCTTCTAACAAGCAAAGTCAATTGTGAAGCTAGATTCCCTTAAGAACCATTTTCCTGAACAAGTGCAGTGATTCACTTAACAACTGTGGCAAGAAAGGTCATGGAATTTGGCAAAATCCATTTAACAAATCGTTCACTTAGCAACAAAAAGTTTGGTTTCAATTGCGGTCATAAATTGAGAACTATTTGTAGTTGGACAAAGTATATGTCAGCCTGTGCGCAAAGAAAGCATCTCAGAAGCATCTTCCTCCACCCAGCTCTATAGAAAGTGAAGGAAGGGAGGAAGTACTTTCAAATTTCCAAGGTTATGTTAGTGTCATCTTACAATTAAGCAAATTAGTTAGTTGATTTCCTATCTGGACTCCCTCACAGGAGCTGACATATGGCTTTGTCTGAGAGCAACTCGGGCTCAAACCTTAACTGTGGCCATTCCAATCCTTTGATATCCTTCCTTTCTTCAACTTCCAAAGCTCCATGAGGATACATCTCTTCCAGCAGCCCTTCTGGGATTGGGGTATGCTGATCTGGATTTCATTGGCTCTTTTGCTTCAGTTCTAAACCCACTTTGTTGTTGAATATATCATTTACATTGGCCAAATTGTTTCCTTTATGGTGCAAAATAGAGGAAGGGCTACTTGGTGTCCCTGCTTTCCACCTCTATTCTGCTGCCATTATGTGCATGAAATGATTAAAACGGGAACAACCAAAGACCTTCCCTTTGGGTCTATCTTTGCTAAATATACACCGTATTTTTTCTGCACCTTATGATATACCTATAGAGCTAAATCTATGATGTGCATTCTGCCTGTATCTCTTGTTCTGGGCTTTTGCTTACCCTTTATCCCAGTTAACTGCTTAGGAGGTTGTTGAGGGTTAATAAATAAACATCAAATTATATTTTTGCTAGATGGACTGAGTGACATGAGTGCTTGCTCTGATCTGGATATATGGGTGGGAGCGTTCTTGATGCGAACTAAAAAGCAAATTGCTTGCAAACTGCTGAGGATCTATGGATTGAAGCCGTATATAAACTGTTATAAGTTTAAAAATACTCTCTGCTAAGTCAAATGGAGCAAACTTTTTGAAAAACATCCTATGAAGAGATTTTAATTGTTGACTTTGTTTTTAAGAAAATTATCTGATTATTTTTCCCCGATTTTGAATCTGAGTTTATGTTTTATTCTGAGGTTTTTGAGAACCCCTGCTGCTGGCAGTATAATAATAAGTTAATAAATATGTAAGGGCATCCAAAGTAGCAGAGTTTGTAGCACACTGTTTTTATAAAGAACCAAAAATGGTACCAGGTTTTTCAGTAAATTAAATAGATGGCTGCTATCAACAAGACTTCACTCCTAACATCCATCAAAGCAATGTGTCTGATTGGTGGTTACAGGAGCAGAACATCAAAGGCAAATCACACAGTGGAGGCAAGTTATGCTTAAGACAAGTTGACCTGAAATATTGGAGTTAAAGTCAAAATCAGCTGTCTTGGGGGTGGAAATATATAGGCAAATGTATGAACCAGGAAAAAAGTTTGCTGCAACTTTGCCTGCATAAGTATGTGCTACCAGACTGAAGTTTCCAAGACAATTATAAAAGCAATTCCACAGAAAATACATTCTGATTATTTGGCATGGATATAACCTGTTCATATGTCTCTAAGACAAGAGTTACTACTTCCAAATCTATTTCTGCACTTCATCTTCAAGGCCTCTGAATTTCATTAGTATTAATATAATTAAAGTTTGGCTATGGTGTTCAATAAGAAGAAAATGTCACTAGTTCATCATCCCTTGGATTACACTTAAATTAGAGTACCAAAGATAGCTATTATAATACAAATTTCAAAGGTTATCTGTTAGCTGATAGTAATTTCCTGAACCTGTATGAGTAATATTAACTCTGAATTCTGCTTTAAAGTTAATAATTACATGGCAATTTATATTACAAACTGGCATTTAGTAGTTACAATGAGTATAAAAACTACAATCTATTCCTGGCCCTGATGAAAAATTTTTTTTTTAAAAAAAATGCTTCCTTCTTAATATTACATTCCACAATTGATCTGAATCATCAGTATAATAAAATTCCAAGCCAGCTGTTGTTATCACCTTCATGTAATAGTAAATTAATAATAGTATCAGAAGATAATTTCACCTGAAATTATATTTGAATCTAACTTGGAAAACCCTTTGGGGCAGGTTATCAATATGCATAAGAATAACCTTCAGAGAATTTGAAGAAAAGGATGAAATAATCTCAGAAAAAAATAGCATGAAAGAATTCATACTACTTCATTATCAGTGGGGATGACGAAATAGAGAAATATTATAAGGATTTCAAGGAAGTGTCTTCTGCAATGTAAACTTGGATCATGTCCCACTTAAATCCCAGGGGCATCCATGGGGAATATCTGGTTGGGTGTGAGACACGATTAACGCTTCTTTTGAAATGGAATGATGCCAGTTGCCTTGAAGAAGACAGTGATATACCAATTCCTGAACAAGCCTCTCTCAAACCAACCATATTAGATAACTGTCCCGTCTTTCTTTTTTCAGGGAAGATTTTAGAGAAAGTCGCAGAGACTTATATAAAAGGCAAGAAGCAAAACCCTTTCAGTCAAGGGCTGAAACTACATTAGTCCCCCTAATGGACCTGGATGCCTAGAGTGTGTCTCTCTTGATCTTATTAGATTTCTCAGTGGCTTTCTTGGTCCAATTTCTCAGCTGAAATTATAGTGGTTTATGGTCAATATGAATTCTAGTCTGCAAACATGTTATGTCATAACTCATTTTTTAGACTTCAAGACGTTATAAGGTCTAACATTGTTTCGAAGGCTAAGATGCTGCTTCTTCCAAGTTTCCCAATAAAAGCCTGCCACAGTAAAATTTGATTTGAACCCAGAATCCAGAGGTGAAACAACTGACAAATTTTAAAATGAGTTGTTTTAATAAAGCAAACTAATAGGATATACAGCACACATTCCAAAGGTTTGCCCAACTTTGAATCCATAAAAAATTGATCCCCGACTGAAAAAGCAGGAAGAGTGACAGACAGATCCCTGTTTTTTAGAGAGTCAAAGATGACACATCTCGCATGATCGTGATAAAAGGCACTGGTATTAAAGCTTGACAGTATTGTTCTTTTTCACCTTTTCTAAGCTGGGATGAAGTAATATTAAGATACAGGGCACTATACAAGCTCATAGATAACACGATACTTCCATGGTTTCACTGAATGCACAAACATGCATTCATGTATACCAAAATTAAATGGCACCAACCTCAAATATGGGAAAAGAAATTCAGATGTAGGTATTTTAAATTTCTCAATTAAATTTATCCGCGTGGTATTTGAGTAAGACATGAAATAAATTTGGCAAAGATCAACTATTAATGTATTCATTATTAAGGCACATAGCAGTACCTTTCAAACATGTCAGAACATATGTGAAGTTGGCCTCTAAGGACAATGCTTATATATTTATTTGAGGGGGCCAATCTTTGGAGTGAGAATAGCAAATGTGCATTGTTTGGGAGAGAAGAAAATTATAGATTTCTCCTGATGTTTAGTTTTATAACTCTTTTGTGATGGTTGTTAAGGGAAGACCATGGCTGTTAAGCATATCCATGTATCCAAAATGCCAAGCATTTTTTGATAGAAGTTGGCCCAAAACTTCAGAAACCAGCAAAAACTGCAGAATGCTGAAACTGGCTATAAAGATGAGCCTTTGCAAAATGTCTGAAATGCAGTCATGTGACCATAGGATTGTAGAACTGTTGAAACTCTGGAACAAAATGATAAGCAAGGGTTTTTTTGGGGGGGGGTGTCTTTTAAAGTGTGAATGATTGCTAAATGAGGGATACCAATATGGTATATTTCTACGTATGGGATAATAGTGTCTGGTCTGGTAGCAATCCTGAAGACAACGGTCTAAAGAATTTTGGACTGCTCTGTGCTGTTCAGTACTGTGTCCATCAGGCACAGGTTTCCCCATAAGACGGCAACATTGTCATGGTGAAATTCATGGATCAGAAGCAAAGTGCATATTTTGCACTAAAACGTTTTAATTTCAACCATGGAAACTCTGGGTAGTATTGGAAATGATTAGCTAAATCCTAAAATCAACGAACCAGTCAGTGTGTACTAGACAAATAAAATGACCTAACTAATAGCTTAAAAAACTGCTTCTATGATCTTTACTGGTTTACCAAACAAACAAAAAAGGCAGTGATCAAGATGCCAAAGTAGAAAATTATGAATTCTAGTCCTTCCTTTGATGAATTTGGATAACTTTGGACCAGTCATTTTGTATTCTGTGTGTGTGTGTGTGTCTGTCTCTCTCTCCCTCCCTGCCTGCCTCCCTAATGTACATCACAACTTTGATGGAAACACTAATCTTCAATCAAGCCATCATTTATGATTGTATACATTTTCTTTATTAATTATATAAAGTTCTACAATATTTCATTTTTTTAGTCAGGGAAAAAATGAGCAGTTTAGTATTTGAATGGAGGTCACCAGGAAGGGCCAAAAATTGTAGGCTAGACTGGGAAGTTATAAAAATATATTCCGTAACACATTAGTGGCAAACCACTTACTACTGCCAAGAAGATTACATGAAGGTGGTAATGTAGTCACCAAACATTGACCTTGAAGAATATTTTATTTTTATATCCTATTCTCCCTAAATTACTGAAACCATTTATAGTTCTCCATAGTTGGCAATAAACTGCAAAATGTAAATTAAATCTGGAGATTGCTGACTGCAAAGAACAGCTACCCTTTCAAACCCTATTAAGGCTAGAGCATAATAGCTACCATATTAATAAACAATGACTAATAATAATGGTACATATTTTTTATTACCAGAGAGGCACTGGAATTGTCATTGTAGGAATATGAATAAATTAGAGGCAGACGATAAATAGCACAAGCAAAGTAACACAACAGCACATACAGCAACAAAAAGCTAATGACAGAATGATGTAAGAAAGAAAGGAAGGAAGGAAGGAAGGAAGGAAGGAAGGAAGGAAGGAAGGAAGGAAAGAAGGAAGGAAAGAAGAACACTCTTTGCCAGAAGCTGTGGGAATAACCTCCCATCGAACAATATGGAACTTAGGTTCACAAGTACAGATAAAGTGCTTTGACTGACAGTTGTAAATTTATATTTCATGCTTGAACACAATTACATAGAAATTAGATTGTTGTTAAAGCACAAAATTCAAGGGAAAAAGTTATATCTTTTGATAGGCATATTACTTGTGTGATTTCTGACCTCTTCCAGAACTTTATTGTAAGATTTATCAAAATTTCTCCTTTTTTTTCCCAACACTTCCATCTCCAGAATGTAGATTAGACTGAGAACTAGTGACTAGTGCCAAATCATCCAGTGAGGTTTTGTTGATATGTTTGGACTTGATCTGGATGTACTTGATCCTGGTTAGCAATAGCACTTAGACATACTGTATACCACTTCACAATGCTTTACAGCCTTCTTTAAGCATTTTACAGAGTCAACATATCCCCCCCCCCCCAATAGAAAAAGAATTCTTTATTGGCCAAGTGTGATTGGACACACAAGGAATTTGTCTTTGGTGCAGATGCTCTCACTGTACATAAAAGAAAAGATACATTCGTCACGAATCATAAGGTACAACACTTAATGATAGTCATAGGATACAAATAAGCAATCAAATCATACTAGAAAACAATCAGTATAAATGGTAAGGATACAAGCAACAAAGTTACGGTCATGCAGTCATAATTGCAATAGCAATAGCAGTTAGACTTATATACCGCTTCATAGGGCTTTCAGCCCTCTCTAAGCAGTTTACAGAGTCAGCATATCGCCCCCAACAACAATCCGGGTCCTCATTTTACCCACCTCGGAAGGATGGAAGGCTGAGTCAACCTTGAGCCGGTGAGATTTGAACCACTGAACTGCAGATAACAGTCAGCTGAAGTGGCCTGCAGTACTGCACCCTAACCACTGCGCCACCTCGGCTAAGTGGGAGGAGGTGGGTGGTAGGAACTATGAGAAGATTAATAGTAATACTAATGTAGACAACAATCTGGGTCCTCATTTTACTGACCTCAGAAGGATGGAAGGCTCAGTCAACCTTAAGCCAGTCAGGACTGAACTGCTGGCAGTCGGCAGAGTTAGCTACATTCTAACCACAGAGCCACTACGGTGCCCAGAATACTACACAATCTAGAACAGACTGGGTAGTTTAATTAAAACCAACTACTGAAATTAATGGAACAAGTTAATTATGCCTTCCCCAATTCTGATTTCAGGGGGTCAGCAATACGTCTGATTTACTGTATGTTTTTGTTCCTTCCACAACAGAGACAGCAAACTAAAATAATAATAATAATAATAATAATAATAATAATAATAATAATTTCCTCACAATTTATTTCTAAAAATAGATAGATGGGCATAATTGGCCAAGTGATTTAATGATATGCCAGTGATTACAGGAAAATTGTTGAAAGGTTGTAGTTAGTATTCCTTCGAAAATAGAAAAATGTGCTTCTTCCTACAAGGCCTCCATTGTGGAGCCAATGGTTAATCAAGGAAGCACAAAACGTTTGGTTAGTATCATCTATTCTAGAGGCAAATGTTAGTATCACCAAAATGGAACTATTTTGTACAGCAGTTGCAGCCGTCTCAGTGACCATCATTAGGCATATGCCGCATGGCCTCAGAGTCCCATGGTCACATGTTCACCATTTGCAACCTCCTGGCAGCTTCCTCACTGACTTGGTTTTTCGTAAATAGCAATAGGACTTAGAGTTATATACTACTTTACAGCACTCTCTAAATAGTTTACAGAATTAACATATTGCCCCCAACAATTGAAGGGTGGAGGCTGCGTCAATCTTGAGCTAATTAGGATCAAACTGCTGTCAGTGACAGAGTGGCCCTGCAATACTGCATTCTAACCACTATGGTTCCTGGTAGAATCAGGGAAACTATGGCACACAGTGATGTGATACTTGTGAGCCAATTGCCAAGTGCTCAAGTTGCAATGACATTATTTCAGGGATGCTGCAATGGCTGCAACTTCAAGGAACAGTCATAAGTTCCCCATCATTGTAACATTGAACAGTCGTTGAATGAATAACCGTTAAATGTGGCCTACCCATGTAAGCGTTTGCATGATGTCATACTTGCTTCATTGTACTACATGACTTGTAATAGGTGCAACTTCTAAAGTATACCCATTGTCATTTTTCATTATAGGGAACTATGTCCTTAATACCCATCACTTCTGAATAGAAGAGACCTATCTGAAATAACCAAGATTGAAATTTGATTGGTTTGCTTTTATTTTTAGTTTTATTTAGCTCCTTTTCAAATGTGTAATTGAACTTTTTACACCTATCCCCTAAGGTATAGATTTTTATGAGCACTATAAGCTAACATGCCCACTTTCCAAACAATTTCTCTAATGCACATTATTATATGCGCCTGCTCAAATAATAGGCATCTTAAGTGCATTTTATCTACTATACATATTTTTTATTTGCAAGCAGCACTACAAAAATGTACAGCATTCATTCCAGCATAATTTGATGATCATTAAATGATTCCAGTGCAATAAAAAATCATTGTTGTACTGTGAGATAAAATAGAAGTTTTGTCTGTAATGTGTAACTGCCAGAATTTCTTTATATAGATATTTTTAAAATCATATATACAACTATGATGACTTGTGACAGCAGATATTGAACTATTCAATTGTTCCCTCTCAGAACGCATCCTATGGGGTAGTACGAGCTGAAACAGAGCATTATTTACACAACAATGTGCATCCTTTCAATATGTTTAGCACTTTTTTAGAAATGAGCTTGAGATATACACATTTTCAGTGGAGAAGGTGAAAAGACATATTCTTTACCAATTATTATGCACTATGCTGATAATACTTAACTTTATATCTCCATTCCGGATGAGCAAAGTGTTGCTGTAGCTATCCCTTCACCGTGTCTGGAGCCTCTGAGGGCCTGGATGAGGGACCACGAGGTTCAGCAAAGCCTTGATAAGACAGAGTGGCTACTGGTCCATGCAGCCTGAAGATCTAAGAATTTATGATCACTATTTCTGTATTGGGTTGCACCACCACTGACAGACTCAGTGACAAGAACTTAAGAATTCTCCTAAACTCCCAACTCAAAGAACAGGTTACAATTGTGGCTAAGAGAGCCTTCATACAACAGAGGGATCCTGTCTAATGGATTTTGGCTAGTGGGTTCTGGGGGAAGAGTCTTCTCTGCTATGGCCCAGCCCTTGTGAACATCTGCTGCAAGACGAGGTAAGATCTGCCTCCAAGCTTCTGGCTTCCTATCAAGGCCTTAAAACCTGGCTCTGCCAGTTTGGACACCATGATGGGAGCACATGATGTTGAAAATAGTTGGTGGACAAAACCCAGTCCTATGGTCTTTGTGCTCTTCGTTTTTAGTCTTTAATTGTTGGTAATTTTAATTTTTTATAATAATATTTTCATGGCATTGCAAGCTAACCAAAATCACTTTGGGCAGTGAGATGGGAAGCATATAAATTTAATAAATAATAATAATATTATCAGTATCAAAAGTATCAAAAGTTATCAGTTTTTGGACTGCTCCCTTCTAAGCTTTGGAATAATAGATCTTTCAATTTTATATTTTGTTCCTAATTTTTTTTTCTTATTTTACTCATGCATATTTCATGAAAAAAAAGTATAAAGCAATCTCTGCACACGTTTTCTTAATACAGTATTCATTGACCAAAAGTAAAAAAAAATGCACAAAGAATAAACAGATTTTTTTTAAAAAAAATCTCACTTGATATTTTGAACATCTGTTCACACTCAGTAACATGTGAATTCTATCCTTTGCATCCATGAGGAGATTTTAGCTTGGTTCTTTGCAAAAAATAACCAATATGAATGAAATTTATAGGCTTTTGTTTTTGCCTTATAGACTATTAAAGTATAAGCAATATTGATTCTTCACAGCAGTATTTCACATTCAAGTCCCAAAGGTGGTTTTCCAAAGGTAACTTGACTTCTCCCCCCCCCCCCCTTGAAAACATTTCACTTCTCATTTAAGGAGCTTCTTAAGTTCAGGTTTCAAGGACAAAAAAAAACCAAGAAAGTCCAATTGTCTTTTGGAAAATCACTTTTGGGACAGCCATGAACTGGATGATCGAGAATCTCCATAGACTTTCACATTAGCAATAGCAATAGCAGTTAGACTTATATACCGCTTCATAGGGCTTTCAGCCCTCTCTAAGCGGTTTACAGAGTCAGCATATTGCCCCCAGCAACAATCCGGGTCCTCATTTTACCCACCTCGGAAGGATGGAAGGCGGAGTCAACCCTGAGCCGGTGAGATTTGAACCGCCGAACTGCAGAACTGCAGTCAGCTGAAGTGGCCTGCAGTGCTGCACTCTAACCACTGCGCCACCTCAAGCTTAGTAGAATTGAAATAGAAGCTTAAAGCTTTGAGGAACAGATGAGTTCACTATTGAAAATTGAAAGTTGTCTTTAAAATGATTTTTACTAAAACAATTTGAACTTTTTAGTAATTTTGCAAAAAAAAAAAAAAAAAAGAGCCTGACTTGTCAGGCACAAATAACCAGGTACATTAATTGATTTCAAATTACAGAAGTGTTTATTACTGCTAACTATACACAAGAATCTAGTTAACTAATGGTGAAACTAAATTAGTATTGTGTAAAGGTCCATGGATATCATGGGGATGGGGGTGCTGGACTTGGGTCTCTTGTGGTAATGCAATGATTCTAAACTGATGACACATTTAACTCTGTCTTCCAGCTAACCCTGCTCTACTCATACAAGTCTACAATTCCTAGATTTTGAGTATTAAAAAATAAAAAGCTCACAATATTAACCAATTAATGATCAGGCTCTTACTTTTCTAGTGGTAAATAGCATTCTCCCAAATCAAAGTTACGTCAGACACTTAAAGAACTTTCATCAAAAAAAGTACTTTTAAATTATTCAGTTTCATAATACTGCACATGTAGTAAATGAAGTGAACTTTCTGCTAGACCTTCACATTTATTTCAAATGTACCTTTGCATGGAAGATAGGACAGAGAAACCTATCAAGAGACACATTTTTATAATATAAATACATCTTGGGACATGTTCAGCAGCCACTGAAAATCAAATAACTGGAAGTCCTGCTTTGTGAATTATAAATTCAGCAGGCTTAAATGAGAAGCAAGACTCTGACACACCCTTCTATATGCTTCATAGCTGTGAAATGTTACTGTTGTTCATGGACTCCAACTACAAAAATACTCCAATCTTTAAGCCATTTTGACAGCCAAGGTTGACACTAAACCCTGGGGAGGAAACTGCATAACAGAATACTAGCAAGTGGGGGCAGATTTTCTTCCTCTAGATTTTAAGTTCGTCTGAGCTAGTGAACTAATTTAAGCATACTAAAAGCTTTACGGTGCTTTTCTGTTTTGCTTTTCTGTCTTAAATTTGCAGAATCCATCCTGTTGATTTTGGAGAATAATAGTTGGAGAGAATCAATTATCTGTATAAAGAAGGATGTAAGGGGCATGCCTGCTTCTCTAGTTCTGGTTGCCCATCCAGGAAATCATCTTATAATAATAACCATTTTGGAAATTAATACATGCCCCTTACATTCCTTTAAGCAGTCTTCAACTTGCCTTAGCCGAGATTGATTGCTTAGCAGAGTTGTAAGAAACCAGGATTCAAAGAAAAGGCAGAAAGCTCTTTTCTATTTTTGATATGAAAGAATAGGAGGGTTAGATGGCGGTGGTGGGGTTGGGTAGTTATCATGAGTTAAAAAACATACTTGGGAAATTTAAAAATAGAATGGAAACTTGCCTTCCTCCCTCATTAACTTTTTATTGGTCTTCCTGCACTAGGCTGTGATAAAATGTTATGGAAAAGAAGAAACAGTAAGTTAAATGTCTCCTTATTCACCGAGGAACTATAATTATCTCTTCAGTTTCATCACCTCAGAGCACCAGCTTTGAATTAAATCTTCTTTTTGAAGTTACAAAGTATTCAGAAACATCCCTTCCCTAGTTTTTCTTTTGCTAGAAATCTAAGATGCCAAATGCTATAAAAAATGCCATCAGTTTAGTAAATGGAGGCAAGGATAACAGGATCACTATCATATGCAGCTTTATTAACTGCAAAAGAGCTGCTGGATGAGAACTTTTCATTAGATTACATCCAGAGTTTATATGAAAACAAAACAACCAACAAACAGGTTTGACTAACTGAAAAAAATAACATATTTATTATAGGATATAAACTTATGGCAAAATAAAGTATTAAGCTTTAAGATGCCTTATGACTCTTTGCTATTTTTGCAAGGGCAGGGAAGACGGGGAAAAAGGAAGAAGAGAACTACTTGCCTAGAACTTAATGAACAGAAAACCTACTTCAGCTGGAACTGGAAAATATTCTCTATCTTTTTGGACATGTTAACTCATTTATTATTTGGATGGAAGTGGGTTGTAGGCTCGAAAACAAATGTGTCAAAAACCAGGACGACCCACTATACAGAAATCCTTACATGAAAAAGGTATCAGAGTGTGCGAAATTGCTCCAGAAGTGAATGTCTGATAGTGATGGTAATTGTAGCAAATTCAGCAACAGGTGATTTCCTATCGGCTAAAAAGAGAAAGCTGAACTAGCGTGAGAATGGATTGTGAAAAGTGTCATTAGGTGAATTTGCCCTACCTGATAGAAAAATATTTGTGGAAGTGCATGAGAACAGTTTCTGTTTATGCCAACAAGCAGTGTAATATTGTTCAAATAGCAAACAGGAAGCAAGCAAGGAAGCGGGGTGTTCTAGGGAGATGCGTTGAATGTTTGATAAACAGGAAGACTGAGAGATGAGACCCTGACGAAACCCTCTTCAGATTTGGAGAAAGAAGGGGAGGCCAATGTTTGAGTCATGCTGGGTTATCAGGATTGACCATCTTTGTTTCTACTCAGACCAGGTAAATTCTAATACTTTAAACTCGTTAGTTTTTGGAAGCACAAGGAGCTTTAAGTTGAATATAAATCTGGCTGCCATCTTCTCAGCAGGGGAGGATATATGCCAGCAATTTATCTTTCAGGTATCTCAATCCTGAAATTTATCTGGGCCTTCATATTGGCCTTCTGCTGTTTCCGTTTAGGGCATAGAGTAATATTCCCCTATAAATATGTCCTTGTGAGAGAAGCTCATATGCTCTATTGTCTATCTAGTTCTGGCAGAAAGAATGACTCCCACTTTAGATATCTTCTAAATATATAAGAACGTAATAAAAATGTAATGAAATATATTACCGTGAGGTATGGTGAGCAGCCTATAAATTTTGTAAAAAAAAAATCATTTGTATTTGTTTTGGTTACATGTGACTAGTGGCTTTAGGACCATAATAGAGATTTGATTTAATGTCAACCTGTGACAATACCTGCTTTCAATTAAGGCAGAACATTCTCCTTCAAGTAACTTGATTCATTCATTTAAGAAGCAATGCTAAATGTAAGCTTTCATGGGTATGTGATCATGTTCTAGTCTCAGCAGAAAAATTGATATGCAACAAAGATCTCAAAAGTTTAGGTTGAATTATCTTTGTGTGCCATGCATCTTCCCGCTGTATATTACTATATATATTTTTGGATCCAAACTTGAATCATATGTACTTAATATAACCATTCAAAGGTGGAAGCAGCAAAATGCAGCTTTACTTTACTGTTTAGTGATTCCAGATTAACAATAAAAGTTGCAATGATTTATATGGTTTTGGTTTCTTGGTCTGGCTTAACTTGTAAAACTGATTCCAAGGATGGCAAAATAAAAGCTGTACTAGAAAAGTGTTCTTGTTCCTTCCTACCATCCTCCCAAATGTGTTTATTTATTACAATATTTCTTAGAATTCCACATATAGATTTACAACATATCCATGCTATCATAAAATCATAAGGAGTAGAAAACATTTCACTATAACAATAAAGATCAATAGCACTTAGACATATACCATTTCCACAGTATTCCACAGCCCTCTCTAAGCGGTTTACAGGGTCAGCCTCTTGCCCCCAACAATCTGGTTCCTTCTTTCACTGACCTTGGAAGGACGGACGGCTGAGTCTACCTTGAGCCGGTGAGAATCGAACTGCTGAACTGCTGGCAGCCAGGAGTCAGCAGAAGTAGCCTGCAGTAGTACACTCTAACTACCACCGTGGCATCCAATCCAAGTTTATCTTAGTTCCTACCTAGAGGCTAATTTCATTGTCCCTCGACTGCTACGAATATTGTCCACTTTGTTCTCACACTGCACAATAACCTCTAAAATAATTTCTAAGCTGAAGTGCAAAAGCACCTTTTTCTCTCTCTCTTATTGTTTAACTAGAATCTTCTAAGTTTAGGTAATTTCAAAGCACGTACAGTGTCATTTTCAGACAGCTTGCCTTTGTTTTTCAAGGCCTAACATGGACACCTATTTTGGTTTTAACTAAATATATCTTGGATCTCACACCATCTTAGATTTCAAGCCAGGCAGTTTGCACTGTTTGTTCTAGCAACAATCTGAGTGGCAACTGGATCCTTAGTGCCAGTTTATTTTAGACTGCAGGGCAGGAGAAGTTGGATGCCTAACAGATAGAAGTCTAGCTCAGTTCAGTTAAAACATCACTTAGAGTTGGAGTTTCAAGGCAGCTTTCTCCGTATTATACCTGCTTCCAGAACTGTGGAGAACTTTCACAGCTTGCTTAAATCAACAGCTTAAAAATAAATAAAACACAATATTCGGGGATATTTCGTTTGCGATTTTTTAAAATGATCTTATGCCAGAATATTTATATTTAATTTATATGTAATGAATTCTATTTGGATTCATTAAACAATATGGAAAATAAAGAACAGAGGAAGCTTTGGGGGAATCAGACTAAAATCTTACTTCTTTTCCACTGCAGCCAGGATATGCTTTGGAAAGTTTTACCTGTTGTTGTTGTTCTTCTTCTTCTTCTTCTTCTTCTTGTTCTTGTTCTTGTTGTAAAAAACTATGGAGGTAGCAAGTATCCATCAGCTTTGCTCTCAGCAGCTGGTGTCCAAAGTCTGTTCAGCTGCTCCTAATATAGAAAATGACATGTAGCTATCATGCCATTATTTGAGTTTATATATTGGGTTCAAATATTTGAGGGGCTGCCACAGAGAGGAAGGGGTCAAGCTATTTTCCAAGGCACCTGAATGCCAGACCAGGAACAATGGATGGAAACTGATCAATGAGAGATTTGACCTAGAAATAAGGATAAATTTTCTAACAGTGAGGACAATCAACCAATGGAACAGCTGGCCTTCAGAAGTTGTGAGAGCTTCATCACCGGAGGCTTTCAAGAGGAGATTGGACTGCTATTTGTCAGAAATGGTATAGGGTCTCCTGCTTGGCTGGGGGGTTGGACTAGATGACCTATAAGGTCCCTTCCAACCCTGTTACTCTGTTTAACAAGGACACATGTAAATGCATTTATCTGTAGAGGCTGACTGAAAGGGGAAGCATGGACGTAGAGACAATTTTAATTACTAATACACAACACCAGAGGAAGAGAAAATTCATAGGGTCAATTCTCTCCCTAGGCTAGCTTTCTGTTGAGCAGTGGTGGGATTCAAAACATTTTTTACTATGGGTTCTGTGGGTGTGGCTCGGTGAATGTGGCATGGCTTGGTAGGCATAGCTTGATAGGCATGGCAGGGGAAGGATACTGTAAAATCTCCATTCCCACCCCACTCCAAGGGAAGGTTACTACAAAATCCCCATTTCCTCCCAATCAGCTGGGACTTGGGAGGTGGAGAATAGATGGGGTGAGGCCAGTCAGAGCTGGTATTTACTACTACAAGCTATTCCAAACTACTCAAAATTTCCGCTACCGTTTCTCCAGAACTGGTTAGAACCTGCTGAATGCCACCTCTTGTGTTGAGACTGGAACACTTAGAATTCCACCCAGCTTGAGAGCGGGAGGCTAAAATATCCAGAAGGTACAAAATCAAGGAAATTTAACATGCAGAATGCCAGGTTGCTATTGATAACATATTCTTCATTTATTTTTGATGTCTTCCAATCCATTTACCACTAACTTTCTATGTTTGTGTATTAAAAATCAAGTTGATTTTTTTAAACGGGATGGAGGAAGAGCTCAACGAACATGAAATATTCCACAAACCTTTGAAATAGTTACTAGTTTTATTTCAATTCTGAATTTAAATGTGAATTTAACACTCAGTGACTTTGAGATAGGTAGCAGAATCCTAATCTATCATGAAAGGAAGGGGGGGGGAATAGCTCTTTCTCCTACTTTGTTTCACTTTTACCTGTAAAGGATGAAAATACACCTTGTGCTATAATGTTAGAATAAAGAACATCTCTTTCCCTCACTTCACGGGGAGCAAAGGATGGACCGATAAGAAATGCACGTCCTTGGGAAAAAGTAAACAGTCCAAAGTACTGAAGTTAGAAGATACACATGTGGTATAGCTAAAAAAACCAACAATGCACCCAGGATGTGTTTAATTAACTGAGATAAACTGAGATCTTCATCACTAAAAAATTAATTTGGGAAGAACTAAGATCTTTAGTAATAAGCCAACACTGTAGTGGTAATAATGAAGCTGACAGACAGAATAGAGGTTGCGCCCTTTTCCTCCCTGTCTTTTAAAAATGACCAGGGTCAAACACAGCTCCTGCCTTAATAGTGATCCAATCAGCCAGATCGCCAACAGATCTAGACCAAAGAACAGAAACCTCCTAACCAGCTCACAGTACTGCACAGCCCAAGGGCAACTCCAACAAGGCGATTGTCAAAGTGAGAAACTGCCAGACCATCCATCTCTACATATTATTCTTCAGTTAGATGGTCTTTGAGAGGACAACCAAGAATATATTTTGGGTATCTTGACCCACTGGCCCCTTTCTTCTCCAGAGAAACAGTAAGAAAAGTAAAACAATTCTCCCGTTTCAACTTTTATTTACAAGCATCATTGACTATATGATTATAATTAATAAATCTCTAAATCAAAAAGATTGTATGAACAGAACAAGGGGGGAGCCCAAAGCCAGGACTATAAATCAGGATTATCAGTTGGGAACAGATACCAAGATTTTGAGTGATGGGAAAAGTGGGCAATCAGAAAGAAGAATTTATGGCATTCGCACTCCTGCAATATGACATATTTCTTGAGCTGCTTCCTGTCTCATCTGTATTCTGTCTTATATTAATGCAACTTCAGAAAGTCAGATTATCTTTTCCTATACTGAATCTAGAATTTCTCCCCTGACTGTCAGCTAGTTTTCAGACTCTAAATTAGACGGAGGCCAACCTTAGTCCAGGTTGGCTATTATTGCATTATATAATGGTATTTCTTCAATCTTCAGCTACATTCAGGCCAGAGGTAAAGGCTTAGGCTCATTTTCAATTCTTCCTTGAAACAATGATACTCCCTGTAAGAGAAATTCAAATTTGCTTACTACTGTGGGCGTGGCTTGGTGGGCGTGGCAGAGGAAGGATACTGCAAAACCTCCATCCCCACCCCACTCCTGGGGGAAAGATATTAAAACATTCTCCATCCTCATCCCACTCTGGGACCAGCCAGAGGTGGCATTTGCCGGTTCTCCGAACTACTCAAAATTTCCGCTACTGGTTCTCCAGAACCTGCTGAATTTCACCTCTGTGTCACATCCACATTCAGCTCATCTAAATAAGATTAATTCATGCCAGTCTGTTATTAAAGTTATAAAGTTACACATATAGAACTTTTACACGCCATGGAGGCACAGTTGTATTAAGAGCCCTTCCTCATGATGCCTGGCTTATGTGTTCAGTAGACTCAGTAGAGTTCTTTGCCACCATCCAAAAATCAAGCTGAGCTTGAGGAAAAGGCAATGAAGACACGATGCCTTGATCCCTTTCAGGTGTTCTTCTTGTGTCTTGGTTGAAAGATGTAGGAGGAAGGCTTTGGCATATTTTATTTAGCATTTATGGCGATTCCATTTGGTGGTAAAAATAGCATTTAATTAAACACAGGGGAGAGAAAATCAATCTTAGTTGTTCTTTTGCCAGTCCGTTTACCCACGTCAGTGCTTTGCTATATGTTTTTTAAACACGTTGTCATTGTGTTTCACAGCGTCTTGAGAGAAACAACCTGTGTGGGAGGGGAAAGCACATAGAAATCCTGCACTTCTCAGCTAACCGAAGTGAAATGAGTTGTGAGTTGGAAGTTGAAACGAGGCCACCAACCCTTCTTTTCTTTAGTTACCTTTCCAGACTGGGAAAAAAATGTCATTTATGATTCACTTAGAATGAACAGTAGTACAATACTATCAACAGCCTTTTTCAATTCATTTACCCAAATGGACACTGAAGGTTCAGTTTCTTGGAGTAAGGTTCCTTCTAGAGAACTCCAGAACGTCTTTTGGGATTAGGTCTCTTTTCATTAGCAAGTTTACGTTTGATGTGCTTGCAGCCTATACATCTTCTGTAGATATGCTTGATGTGAATTCTTTGGTCCCTTCGTCCAAAAATAAGAGGAGAATAGTAGGGAGAAAATCAACCCCTCTCCCTCTCCTTCTCCCTCCCTCTCTCTCTCTCTCTCAGAGAAAAACAGAGGAAGGGAGGGAGAGGGAGAGAGAGAGAGAGATGACAAAGTATAGACTGACAGTACAGGTTAATGGTTTCAAAACAAGTCATCTCCCTCATAATCTCACATCTAAATCAAAAGTATAACCTGTATCACAGTGAAACAAAGCTGAGCTGAAATCATCTATTCAGCTGTCTACATCTTGACAGTGAAATGGAGATAATTTTGCCAATTTTATGAGGTTGTGGGAGATTCTTAATCCTTCCATTCCAAATTGTGTTTTTTTTCTTAGACATTAGAATTTTTTTTTGGGGGGGGGGGCGTCCTGAATGATGCGTCCTCTTCCAACTAAGAGGTAATTGAGAAAAAAACATCAACAACAAATGTCATGAGCATTGATTTTAACAATTATTGGGAAGTGTGTGTATCTGTCTCATATATGTATGATGAATAATTTCTGATACATTTCTGAAATCCCACTCTGTTCCTACACCACTCTTTTACCCAAATTTCAAAAAAGGGTAATAGATCAAAGCTGTATCACCAGAAAAGATACAGAAAAATGATAATAATGGACAAGTTTTGGCCCTCAGGCCTAATCCAATTTATAGTTTCTATCTTCTATCTGCAGGAATACCATCTCTGGGCGGGAAAATAAGGACAATCACTAGATGGCAGCTAAGAGTTTTCTGTAACCTTTTGCTGCCATCCAGTGGTTCTTTAGAGTTTTGCAGCACTGATATACTATGTAGGTAGTAATTTTCAGATTCAACTTAATTAACACTGTCAGTTTGGTCTGACAGAAAATTCTTGTGCAGTAGAGAAAAAGAAATCACAAAACCTTTCTAAAGAATCATGTCTGATTGGAAGAATTCTGAAAAGCCGCCATGGTATTCCACATTTTCTAAAACAAAGTTTTCAAACTTCTATTTTCAGTAGGCCTGTGCAATTAGCTCTGAGGAAACTTCTTTAACAGATTTATTCCTTGAGGAAACTGCAGACCGGATCTACTCATTCTGTCACTCTAGCTTAGAGCAAAATTAAAGCACTGCTTGCTTCAGCAAGTAGGATTGAAATACATAAAAATGAAATGCTGTTGCAGAAGAACCAACGGAGGTCACATTTATTTCTGTGTTGGGATATGCAGAATCGTCTCATGCTAATACATTTTATAGTCATGGGAGTCATTGGCACAAGTAATTCATACTGTTGGAATCTGGCAGGCATACATACATACATACATACATACATACATACATACATACATACATACATATATATATATATATATATATATATATATATATATATATATATAAGAATGAGAATGAAGAGGCAAAATATCACATAGTATCTTTTTTAGTTTACCAATAAAACAGGAAACAATCAACAAAGAGTTGCCTTGAATTGCAAGATGGCAAATAAATATAACAACAACAACAACAAGGAACAACAACATCTGCTTATCCAAGTTCCTTGGGAAGAACTTGATAAATGAATAAAATGCCAATTCAGTCTTAATACAAACCATAATGGCCTACCAAGTGTGGTCCACTTGTATAAAAGGCACATTTTTAAGTAACAGTGGTGGCTCTGTGGCTAAGAAGCTGAGTTTGTTGATCAGAAAGGTTGGCAGTTCAGCGGTTCGAATCTCTAGTGCGGTGTAACGGAGTGAGCTCCCATTACTTGTTCCAGCTTCTGCCAACCTAGCAGTTCAAAATCATGTAAAAATGCAAGTAGAAAAATAAGGACCACCTTTTTGGGAAGGTAACAGGATTCCATGTGCCTTCGGCATGTAATCATGCCGGCCACATATGACCACGGAGACATCTTCAGACAGTGCTGGCTTTTTGGCTTTGACATGGAGATGAGCACTGTCCCCTAGAATCGGGAATGACTAGCACATATATGTGAGAGGAACCTTTACCTTTAGTACTAAGTAATAGCAACAATAAACAATTACAGCAATAAAATTAATCTTCTTTTAGGGAAAAAAAAGTTGTTGGTTTTCAACACTCCACCTCATGGTACCTTGACAATAGTACTCCCATCATACATTTGAGAGACTTCTGGAAAATAAAGAGAGGTGGAACTGACCTCAGTTCAGAGGGAAGAATATGCCATAAAATAGGTCCTACGGTAGGTAAGACCTGCCTCCATAGGCCTGTGAAGTGTAGTTTTCCGAGAGCTGCAGATAGGTCAAGGATGGATGAGCAATTCCCATTTTGGAGCTGATGTCTTTGGAGATCATCTAAAATGTTACTTCTCTCTTATATCCAGGTTCTAATCCAAACTGAAATAGATCCAGATAATCCCCTTCATTCGAGGTCCTCAGAAGCTACTGCAAAGCCAACTTTTCAAAACATTTTCCCCAAAGGGGAGATTAGATACTGGGCATATATTACTACCACAATATAGTAGGATCTAGGGTTGGCTTCTAGAGAAGAGGGCAAACAAGGATATCATTAAAAGATTTTTTTAAAAAAACAATCCTTCATTCAAGGAACAGTGGACCATTGCTAGAACTCATTCATACAAACCCATCCCTGAGCCACTTTAACAAGCAGGAGGGGTACGGATTTAAAGATTAGATGACAGCTCACAATCCTAAGGACCCTGTCCACTTTCTCAGACCCCCACATTCAAACAGATAATCGGACAAGTCTCCTTCCCAGGCATCTCCTCTGGATCTGCAACAAGGCTGTAGTTTAACTGGAGTGACTGTGGGCCAGTCAACTTCTCTAAGCCCTAAGAAAGAGGAAATGGTCAACTACCTTTGAAATAAAATCACACATAAACTCATGAGAAAAAGACTGAAATCCCCAAATCTCACTCTCTTTTCTCCATAAAAAAACCCTGTGTGTGGTGACTTTATTTGTGGTGTAGATTAAAACATAGGTCAACCTTCCTGGGGGGGGGTGGGTATTATTTATTCTTAATATTAGAAAGAGGCAAAATAGAATATTTTCCCTAAAGGAGAAATGGAGAAAAAATCTCAACAAAGGCAGAAACCAGTCCTAATCTACCTGCCCCAGGAAAACATCCTCAAGCAGAAACTTCTGGCCTTTAGGGATGGATATTCTGATATTCCATTCAGAAAGAATAGGCCAATTCATAAGCAAAGAGCAGTAAGAAATCCTAAATAAGCAACCAAGTAGATAAGGAGTTCAAACTGACAGGATTAGCTCAGAAAAACACCTAGGGTTTGCATTTCCCCTTTTGCCTGTAGAGGCAGCCGTGACCCCTACATGACCCCGCAGGAATCTTGCAATAGCCATTAAAATATTGAAGGACATATTCTTCCACGGGAACAGACACGTCAATCCCAAAGCCCCAAAGAATCTATGAAAGTTCAGTACTCTCAATCCCATGTTCTCAGCCGCCCCAGAAAAATGCTGTTGTCACTAGTTTCTGGCTACTGAATAAACAGAGCAGTGGTGGGTTTCCAGTTTTATTACTACTGGTTTGCTTGTGGATGTGTGCTTGCTTGTGCGCATGCACAGAAGCATCGGGTGGGTGGGCGGAGCCTCCCGCCGCCACCACTATCGGTTCGCTTGACTCTGGGCCAAACCATCAGAAACCCACACCAGAAACAGAGACTTCCTTTCCTCCATTTTATTGCCAGCTACTTTCTCCTGGACTGGGACTGGACCAGATTTTTCTTCCAACGGTGGCTTCAAATGTTTTGTGAAATTGTGATATTCAAATGTTTTGTGTTTCTTTTCTTATTCTCAATCCCGCTCTTTATCTGAAACTTTATCTGAAACAGGGGAAAAAAATAATGGGAAGAAGCACTACAAATGAACGGCATTAGCTGTTTCCTCCCCTCCCCATCTGAAGAGTAAAAGCAAATACAATAAATCTTGGCTGTTTCAAAATAAGCATTTGTGTGGGTGTGGTATTTTTGTCTTGCCCTTTGCCGCATGTAAAGCAAAACTAAAGCATGACACAAAGTGTTTGAAAAGGGAAAAGACTGAGGGTCACGCGGGAACCTTCTATACTGTATCTCTGGCATCAAGCAGTATTGTCATACATGGCAGCCACATGAACAGTCCGCATTCCTTCTTTCCATAACAACAATTTATTTCTTCACAGAGAAACTGGATAACGTTTTTATTTATGTGATAGAAAAGTTCAATAAGTGATAGCAAATAGTCCACAGCATTTTCAGTTGCATTTGCTTGGGAGTTCTTCAAAGCTGCTTCTTTTAAATGAACCACACAAATCTTGATTCTCACTCTAAGGCATGAACACTTTCCTTTCATCAGCTAAGCAGTTGTTTAGCAGCAAGCAGTACTAATTTAAAACGATATCTTGAGCTATGAAGGCATCTTTCCAGCTGTCAATTAAAACTACTCAGCTTTGGTATGTCTAAGTGCTTTTGATTATGTAAACTCAGAAAAGATAATTCCCGCCTCATTTTACAGGGGAAAGAAGCACTTCTCTTGTTCACAGAAAACAGGGTGTCTACTTATTCTCCAAAAGACCCGAGGGCAGGACAAGAAGCAATGGATGGGAGCTCATTAAAGGCATCTCCAACTTAGAAGTGAGGAGGGATATCCTGACAGTGTGGGAAATTAATCAATGGAATAGCTTGTTTATCAGACTTGGAGGTTTTCAAGAATAGACTGGAAGGCCATTTGTTCAGGATGATACAAGGTCTCCTGCTGTAGGCAGACAGTTGGACTGGAAGACCTCCCAGGTCCCTTCTAGCCTTCTATGATTATATATGGAAAAAAGGGGGTACTCTTTTCTTTCTTAACCTGCACAGAGGACAAAAATCATGGGGTACTGTTTATTTTACCATGGATGTAGCACTGTTACCTGCAAGTGCTACTCACATAGCTGGAGAGAGGATTGTGCTTTGAGTAGAGTCAGGACCTCACTCAATTCTGTTGGGAATGCAAAATCAGAATGACAGAAGCGCTTCAAGGAGCCGAGGTGGCGCAGTGGTTAAATGCAGCACTGCAGGCTACTTCAGCTGACTGCAGTTCTGCAGTTCGGCTGTTCAAATCTCACCGGCTCAGGGTTGACTCAGCCTCCCATCCTTCCGAGGTGGGTAAAATGAGGACCCGGATTGTTGTTGGGGGCGATATGCTGACTCTGTAAACCACTTAGAGAGGGCTGAAAGCCCTAGGAAGCGGTATATAAGTCTACTGCTATTGCTATTTTCTGTGTTTGCCTCTTCTCTGGCATCTTCCCCACCCCTGACATATCACAATCCCCTGCTATTCTTGTCTCTACTTCCAGGCATTAGGCCAACTTGATTAGTTGTTTAGTTGTGTGCCTGATTGCCATTTTATGTTTTGCATTTATATTTTGTTTTTGTTTATTGTTATATGGTGATTCCTTTTTTGATTTATTATTTTCGTACTTTGTGCCACCCGGAGTCACTGTGTTTGAGCTGGATTATACTACATTGTAAATGTTTTAGATAAATGTAAAACAAAAGACCTCATTTCTACCATCTAGTGGTTTATACACTGTAAAGATGGAATCCCATTCAAGATGCCATAGATTTTGTGGAGTTCCAGGACCAAATGTTCTCCATTCCTGAATTTAAAAAAAAAGCCTGGCATTAAAATAAAATATAGAATAATATTTTGATTATTTTATCTACACTCCATAACCCTATCCACTTATGGGAAAAACAGGAGTGTAGAACCTCAAACTCATCTCTATTCCTTAAGGAATTCAAGTTTTGTCAGTAAAAGAAAGCAAATACTTAATTCTGCTTTCAGATTATGCTATTGTTAGGATTTCTAATACTATTATTGTTTTAATGACACTCATTGCTAAAGGACATCATGCACTCAAAGAAAATAACTGCAATGTTTTTAGACTTCCTCTGACTTTTACATGAGGCAGGATCAAGTTTCTCACATGGAAACTATTCACTCTGAAATTGTGTCTTTCAAACAGCCATCTTTGAGTGACGTGGGCAAGGAGTATAAAAAGCTCATCTGGAGCACTTGTGTGTCAAGGGCAACACACCTGAACTGAACTTCTGTCTTTCTGAAATCTAGAAATGAAATAGAACTATCACAGTCTCTCTGTAGTCAAGGACAACATACAGCAATTACTGATAAATAACAACGTTACTCTAAAGGCAGAGATGTCTGTGGATGGAACTGTTTCTCTTTGTCCCAGGCACCCAAGGATAAAAGCTTTCAGCCTCTTGCCCCCATTAGAGCACCAGCTACTCATATTTATTCTTGGGCTGATCAGTGGCTCCACCGAGGTTGATCTTGACCCGCCTGACTCAGCTCTTGTCATGCCATTGAAACTGGTTGATTAATTTATCCTCCAATTCCATGAAGGTTTCAGACATTCTCTTTTTACATCTACTACACACACACACACACACACACATGCACGCACGCACACACACACACACCAATATATAATTGCCTAACTGTACCCACCCTAAATATGCTCTGTTTCTCAACTTAATCTTCAGTTGCTTGCCTCCTTCATGACATACCCACTTACTTGGTTAGTTAGTTTGTTTATCCAAGTCAGAAGCATCACAGTTAAATTAAGGCATGCTATATGACTTAAAATATAAAACACAAGACTAAAATATGTAGAAATTAAATAGTTCTAGCTCAGAAACTAGCAACATTAATTGCATTCTGTTGTGCAGCCATGAGCTCCTCACATGTACACTGATGGGGTCAAAAGGACAAAATACGTACGTGTTGTCTGCATTTCACCACAATTGCAAAGAGCAGAAGCAATCAGCTAACCCTATTTGTTCCCAGTGTCTCTGGATCTTGTTGTATCCAGGCAGGATTTGAGTACAACATGATTTCCATACTTCCCAACTTTTGTCAGACAGCCAACAGCCTCCGTTTCAAGCGGAGATCTCAAACTCCGCAGACAAATTGCTCCAGGAGAGAGTCGTCGAGGTCGACGAACTCGCACTGGATCTCCGCCATCCGGAGAGACTGTAAGAACTGGCTCACAGTCTCGGAGTCTTTCTGAATGCGTAGCAGCGGGCGATCCTCGATGGCATCAGAGCATAGTGGTTTTTTTAGCTTAGTTATTAGTGTGTCCCAGCTGAGTTCGTAAATGGCCAAAGGCGAAGCGCGAGCCCTGGCCGTATTAAACATTTTGGGACTGCACGAGCTCAAAAAGAAGCTGCACTTGGGGTCCGAAGGCAGGTTGTGGTTATTGTTAGCAATCAGAAAGCATTCAAAACACTCCAGGAACCTGGCTCAAGACTCGCTGGCGGTTCCGAACAGAGCGAATGGCGGAAGCGAAGCCATGGCTGTTGTGGCATGAGGTAAAATAGTTGTTCTCTTAAAAGAAAAAGAAATAATAATAATTTTGCTTCCTTATCTTTAGTGGCTGTTCAGGTAGGAACCGTCAGCATCCCACCTTCGTCGCCAGTGTTGAAGTTCGAAGGAAAAGATGAGGCGTGAGGTGGCTGAGGTAAACGAACAGCTATTTATTGAGTAACAGCAACAGCTAACTACATACAGAGAGAGTTCAGCACCTCGCCCTGCTTGACAGCTATTTATATGGGAGCTGTCAAGCAGGGCGACCAATAGGAGTATCTCTGGCAGCCTGCGCTCAGCCAGCCGCGTCTTAGCCAATCAGGCGCGGCTAGGCTGTTGTCGGCTGTCAATCATAAGTCAAGGACTTGCAGCCGGTCGCAAGTCGAGGACTTAGCAGAAACATTTGTCCTTTAGTTTTGTTTTTAGTTTGTTTTGCTAGCCCTCTGCCAGTGAAAACTGAACTTCAGGGGGCCCACTGTGCCCCCCACCAGGCCTCCTTTTTGGCTGCAACAGCCTCCTGCAGCCCTCTGCCCCCTGAGCTCTGTTTCTGCTGGCAGAGGCGGTGCAGGCCGGACCTTCGCTGTTTCCAGGGAGACCTCTTGGGACAGATCTAAGCACCCAGCAGGCTGGATCCGACCCCTTGAGTTTGACACCCCTGCTCTAGATTACTTGGTTACTCGATTACTTGGTTTGCATACCTCTGTCTGTTTACCACAGACCAAAACATGTAAGTAATAGGCATTTTTTCTATCTTGCTCTGAAGGTCTGGCTAGTGCTTGAATGGGAATACTCATAAGAAAATCCTCATGTAACAGCCAACATAGTCATCTGACACAAGGAAAACATTGTGGGCGGGATGTGTCATGTGCTGGCCACACCCACACTCAGTTTAGCAAAGAAAGGGAAAGTCCTGATATGCCACTGTGACGGCGTGAGTTTGATACCCCTGATGTAGGGCACTTTTAAATGTAGTCAGAATTATGTCACAGTACAGTGAGGCAGGAAAGTATAAATCTTTACTTACATTATTTTTAATTTTTTTTATAGAAAAGTTGCATTGAAAATATTGACATTTGTTTCTTTCACAGTTTTTCCTAACACATGTAGTTGGTAATGTAAATTCCCCAAGAAAACTTTTTTAATGCAAATTTCCCTGATGCGACTTTTTTTACATAAATTTCCCCCACGTAGTGTTTTAAACTGTAATTTCCCCAGGATAAGATCTGTGCTTCCCCCTCTCTTTCTCTAGATATATGCATATTACATACACATCATATCTGTTTTCTATTTAGCTTTCAAGAATAGGTTTAACTTTGGATACATTTGATTAATAATGGAAGGGGTTTCTTTTTTTTCAGATGAACACCAAAGGATTCTCCTTTTGGAGATCACATACCCTATGCCAGGAAGATCTTTTTAAATTTGCTCTTTCAGGAATCTACTGATAACAACTTCCTTTTGCATCTCTAGTTCTTAATGGATATAGAGAGTAAGATAAGGAGGAAACGCCTTGCTGATGTTTCAGAATTCATCTACCTATTGCAGGAAAATTACTGTATTTTTCGGAGTATAAGATGCACCCTTTTCCCTCAAAAAAGAAATGGAAAATCTGGGTGCACTGAATACAGCATTTTTTGCCTCTTGAAACCCCACCCCTTCACTAAAATGGCTGTGCATGGCCTTTAGGAGGCTTTCAGAGTGCTCCTGGGGGCTGGGGAGGGCAGATGTGAGTGAAAAATAGGCCAGTTTTTGCTCAATTTTGTCCTCCCCACCAGTCCCCAGGAGCACTCTGCAAGCCTCCTAAAGGCTATTCATGCTCTTTTTTAAAAAAAATGGGCCCATTTTTGCAAGAAACAGGCTATTTTTGGGAGGTCTGCAGAGTGCAAAAACTTTTTTCTTTTGTAAATTTGCCTCTTCAAAACCTTTGTGCATCTTATAATCCAGTGCATCTTATACTCTGAAAAATATGGTACTTAATTCAGTAAGGAACAAAAGAATTTGGAAATATTCAATAAAATATGTTTCATTAGTCTCACTAATGCAACAGTTATCACTGCTCTGCTCACCAAAATAAAGAAGTAAAGTCTTAAAACCCAAAAGATTTAGAGGTTATGTATCTTCTGAAAATATTGAAAGAAGTTAGCACCCACCCTTCTACTAGAAAAATGAAATATCCTAGGAAATATTTAAAAGGCAGAATATTATATTTTCCTGTATGGGAAGAGGAGAAACATGTTTTAAGGAAAAAAGCCGCTTCCTGCAGCTCCTTGTCCCCCCTTCAGCTCCAGGGTGATGGAATTAAGGTATGGCCCTCAAGACATGATAGTATTAGCACTCTACCCATCTAGCGACAGATCTCACCACATGGCACCTGGGAAGATTGTATCACCCGAGCCTGAGACAGAGAGACAGCTAAGACGCCCATCCCTGGGAGTCTGACAGCCCATGGGATACGTTTCTTTGACAGGAACAGAAAACTGGAAGGTGGGGCCCAAGAGAGGACATAAAACTCAGGCTCTCTCAGCATCTCTTCCCTTTCCTTTCTTCAAGATCTTCAAGGCTCCAAGTGATCCCCCGTTTTACCCCAGGACCTCAAACCATGTGGGCCTGTCCATCATCGATAAACCTTCTTTCTAAGCAACTTCCATGAATCCAGTGTCTTTTTCCCCACTTGGAACTGAACCCAGAAGGATATTTCTTCCTACAATACATACATAAAAATTATAAAGACACTAAATTATAACACGATTTTGCAGCCAAAATTGACTATAAGTACATGAGATAGCTCTACTGTGGGCTGAACTAGCACTTCTAAATTCCACATTTTGACTCCAAGTCCATCCTTTTATTCTAATACTAGGATCTTGTAAGGTAAACAGTGCCCTTTATTATACCTATATATTGATTTCCTTCACAGCACAGAAAAAGATTTCTACTATCTGTCTCCTTCCATTTCAGGCTGTGTCCATTCATCTGCTCTGTCTAATGCACATTTCAGGACCATAAGGGTGGGATGGAATATCATTTGTCTTTCATATTTCATACCTCCTGATCTAGTCAGCTAAGCTGACTAGGACATATGGAGTTGCTTACCCTGAAGAATTGCAACCTTAGATAAAATTTAGCATAAATGTTTGGGAAATAAGAATTGGAAAAAAATGCTACATAATACTTATTTAATTACAAGAATATTTTTGGAGTGTAATTTGGGTATTTATAAAGTGACAACTGCTTTTCTTTAGAGAGAAAATATTCAAGGTTTTTTTTTTTAAATCAAGTGATATTTTTGTAAACAGTCAGGATATTTTTTAAAAAAACCTGATTTATTATCCAAAATATAATTTAAAATGATGTTTCAGAACGCAATGGAAACATCAGAAAGCTTCCCACTCATTAAAAGCACTGTCATTTCAAAATTATTTCCCATGTCTTAATACAAGAATCAAGATACATTTTCAATTCTGCTTAGAATTAAATAATTAGTGATGGATGTGAGTCTGGTATTTCTCAACGATAAGAGAAAAGTTGTTTGATTAAACTGATTTACACAGTGCCCTGTGCAATTAAAAAGGCCAATTTTCTTCATGAAACACATTTCAATTATTTTGTCAATCTTCCTAAAATTTCCCAGAATTTTGACAAATTCTGCAATGCAAATTTTAGCCGGGGGGGGGGGGGGGAACCCTCTATCTTTAAGAAATTGCCAGTGGGTGAAACATGGTTACCTATCTGTATCCCAAATCAGCTTTTCCTCTTTAGATTCCTCTTAGCTCAACTCTAAGCATAAGTTCTTAGGAAATACATTAGGAGACTGAATAGCAAAACATCTCATAGAAAGATGATCAAAGTACTCCTGGAGACATCTTCTGAAGGATTACCTGCTCCCATTGCTAGCAAAAGATAAAGTTCCCTTTAAGGTTAGTGTGATTCTTAGTGACCTCTGATCACCATGGTGGTGCAGTTGTTGGAAGGAAGTTCTCCAGGCTAGCTCACTGCTCATTCCAGGAGTTCGATCCTGACCAACTCAAGGTAGACTCAGCCTTCCACCCTTCCAAAGTTGGTAAAGTGAGGACCTGATTGTTGGGGGCAATATGCTGACTCTGTAAACCACTTTAGAGAGGGCTGTAAAACACTTTGGAAAAAAAAAGTGCAAAGAAGGGCAGTTAAGATGATTAAGGGCCTGGAGACGGGAAAAAAACCATGCAGAATGGTTGCAGGAATTGGGTTTGGCTAGTCTAGGGAAAAGAAGGACTAAGGGTGACATGATAGCAGTATTCCAGTATTTATTTTCCAAAGCACCAGAAAGACAAGAAACAATGGATGGAAACTAATCAAGGAGAGAAACAATCTGGAATTAAGGAGAAACTTCCTAACAATAAGAACAATTAACCAGTGGAATTGCTTGCCTTCAGAAGTTGTATAGGTGGTTCATGACTGGAGGTTTTTAAGAAAAGACTGCACAGCCACCTGTGTAAAATAGGATCTCCTGCTTGTGCAGGGGCTTTGGCTAAAAGGCCTCCAAGGTCCCTTCCAGCTCCATTCTGATTGGTGTGAATGTGATTATTGTCAATCTAATTTTAACAAAGATTGGTAGATAAATCCTTATTACAATCTTTGGCCTTTAACTGCCATGTGTGCATCCCTGTGTATGCAGATGCATCTTTATATATATATATATATCTTTAATATTAAAGATGACAACATTAATTAGGTGAATTAAAGAGGTAGAAAGGAAGGAAGGAGAGGAAGTTTTAAAGGTATCAAAGAAATATAGCTTTGTTGGACAGCATTTGTTGCCTTTCTCGGACAGCAGAGAAGCAATATTTGGGAATATTATTGGTGTATTTAGGTCTAAGTGCTATTGCTATTGTTATTACCTCTCCACCTCTTGGCATTTGGTTTTTTTAAAAAAAATCAGGAAATGCCAACATCATAAAATTTCAAAGTTTGGGAATCAAGATGGGCCCTGAAGCCAACTTTGATCTTACATGTTTATAATGAGAAATAAATAAATAATGTTTTTCCCATCAGTTCTCAACTGCTAACAAAATCCCAAATGGATATTTATTTTGTCAGAAGATTCTGCCTGGGATAGTAAAATGCTTGTTAGTTATTCTATTATTAATAACAAAGGTGGGATTCAGCCGGTTCTCTATGGTTCCGGTGAGCTGGTAGCTGTGGGGGGCTCTGCCCACCTGCCCTGATGCAATGTGCGAGCGCTGCCCGTGCACGGAAGGCGGTGCACATGCACAGATGAAGCACATGTGCTCACATCTGCCAACTGGTAAGGAAGGTAAGTGAATCCCGCCACTGATTATCTGAATAACCATGGCATCTTCATTCTGAATTAAATCTAAATTCAAACCATGGCATCTTAAAAAAACAGATTTGAACAGTTTAAAATGGATGAACTTTATGTGTGTGTGTGTGTATGTGTGTACACACACACACACACATAGTGTTTGCGTGTGTACTACATACGTTTTCAGTTTTTATTAGATCGTTAGGGTCATGTTAGAACCCTTTAGGGTAAAGTTTAAATCTTGTATCAATATTTTATTTTTTATTCCTAGGTATCTGTCAACATTATTCTTTTTGTTGCTTCTGCAGTGGAACTGTACCAAATAATTATCATCTACTATCATCTGATTTAAAATTATTAAAAGGCATTATGGCTGATATTCGCTGGATTCATAGGATTTGATTAATTACACAATGTAAAGATAGCTCATTTGGATTGTTAAATTGTTTTACTTAAAAAAAAACATAAAGAACAAAAGCAGTTTTGTTTAGTTAGCTTCCCTTGACAGACAAATTGTGTTGTGAAATATTCCCTTTTCCCAATTTTTAATTGAGAAGTAGTTTCAACTAAAAGGAAAGAACATTTCTTTTCTTTTTCCTGGCTCAAGGCTAAAACAACTCTATGTTTGCTTACAATTTCCTTATCTGCAGAGATTATGATGAGAACCTTTGCCTGCACAACTCCATTTCTAGCCTTAATTATTTCTTAATTTTTGATTTAGGAAAGGGCTCACAGGAAAGATTGGTGGCATTTCTCTTTTTTCTTTCAGTCAAATCTGCAGCTAGCTTTTCTCTGAGCAATAAGAGTTTGAGCGACTTTGTTCCTTTTGGGAACATCAGTGCAGGACAAATAACCCACGGAGACCCATCCCCGCTTCAGCATCTTTCTCTGGATCATAGCTAATAATTTTCTTCAGGAAATGTCTTCAGATTTGCTCTTGAACCAATAAACCTTCAGCAGTACAAATATCACCCAGTCTAAGCCAGGTTCACCAGACCACATTGTTGTTTATTAAAAGCACAGAATTTAAAAAAAAAAAAAATCTCCAGAGCTGCCTAAATGCACCTTAGCTAATGCCACCTTCCCAGCTTCCCTCTTTTTCTTCTCTCCAGAGACCTCAGCTCAAGTTGAATCTTTATTACTATCAGGGGTCACAAAGTATTCGCAGCACAAAAAGAAATATTAACATTAGCCAGAGAAATCAGTTGTTGTGCCATCAGTATATGGAAACCCTCCTTGTTATACATTGATTTGGATCTGATAGTAGGAGGTTGAGGTAAAGTTCATTCATTTTGCCTGGGAATTGTTGCAATATTAATGGTAGACTGTCTTTTCACGATTCCCTGTAGTAATCCAGGATAAAAGAATTCATTCGTATTCTCCCACCCTCCCCTCCCTCCCCTCTCGGTCTCTCATCAAACGGGCATGCATAGTTGTGCAGAGGGATTTTGTTCTATTTGCCAGTCATAACAGATGGTAAAACATTATGCAAAATCCTGAAAAAGCATTTCTTTAGACTGGAAGAGGTTAGGATTTAAGATGCTCAGCTCATCCCAGGTATTCCTGATAACGAGCATTCTTGAGATTTTTCTCAGGGAGCTAATTTCAGTTTGTGATTCCTCATCCTACAGCCTTCGAAACATCTGTCCATATAGCTTGCTGGAAGTGAAGAAAAGGTTCCTTGGGTAACCAATGATGTTTCATTCCCTTCCCGCTGCTAAAGCCCATAGCAGGGTGCAATCAGGTGTTAAGATGAGAAGTGGAAGGTCTCAAGAGGATCACATTTAATTCTAGACATCCCCACTTCAAGGGTTAAGGTGAGGCACAAAGCCAACGGCCTCGGACATCCACTCTCCCTCAGGCTTAGGAAGCAGGCAAGGATATATAGTCCACTTTAAATATATGTGAATATATTTAATGAATTTTATATATATAATTTTTGTATATAATTTATTAAATATTTTTAAAAGAACAAAAATAATATAAATTAATATGAACTAAAAAAAATCAAAGAAAGCTAAATGTGCAAGAAAGGGGAGAAAGGTAGTGCATGTGTGTGTGTGTCTACAAAAATAATCTTTTGAATTCAATAATAAGTGTGTCCGTGTAAAAATTTTTAACTTTTTGAGAAGAACTGGTAAAATAAAAACAAAATACATTTCTGTACGAAGTTATATATATATATATATGTTTTCTGAGGTTTTTGCGGGTGTTAGTATGTAGGTCTCTAGTTGTTCGGGTTTTCTCCCGCGTAGAATTGGAGATGTCTTGGCGACGTTTCGACGAAGTCACATTCATCATCTTCAGGCTGCTGCTGACTACTTCAGGTTTGGTGGTTTCCACAGGTTTCCACTACTCCTGGAAACACCAAACCTGAAGTAGTCAGCAGCAGCCTGAAGATGACGAATGTGACTTCGTCGAAACGTCGCCAAGACATCTCCAATTCTACGCGGGAGAAAACCCGAACAACTAGAGACCTACATATATATATATATATATATATATATATATATATATATATATATATATATATATATATTTATTTATTTAGTGTCACAACCCCTGGTAAGCCCCAATTATGGGAGGAAGCTAACTGCTTCCATCATCTGTCAATCGGCTCGTCACAAGAGTCCATCACGACAGAAACCCAATATTTTTACTGTTGCCTTTGTTATCAGCACAAATAAAACATATATATATATATATATAAAACATATATATAACTTCGTACAGAAATGTATATGTATATATATGTATACTCAAGTCATCTTCACAATATGATGTAAATTATACCACCATGACTTCTGTAATTTAAGATAAATCGTTAACACCTATAATTTCTTATAAATGGAGAAGAATAAGGAAAAGTGAATCTGGCATAAGGTCAGCCGGAGTTAAAAAAAGGAGTCATGCTGATTTGAATAAAAGTGCTAATGCAGCTACTTAACAGTCCTTCTCTATAATATTTTTCCCTTAAAAACAAAATAATACTAAGGAAAAGAGACCCTTGAAATGAAGATTGACCTGTTGGAAGCATTATATCTTTCTTCCAGGTTATTTTGTATTTCCAGTCTACCTATTTTACTTTTGTTCGATCACCTGCTAGGATTTACAGTTAGCCATAATATTGTTTGGATTATGAGTTTATAATTTGTTTGAAATCTGCAAAAATAGCATTCTTTGTTAAGCACCCTCCCCCCTCCTCTCTCTCTCTCTCTAATACAAATATATTTGTATTCCTATGTTAGCAGTAGAAATATGGCTATGCAAAAAATAATAATTAAGAAGCTATGAAAATACAGGTTAGTCTTTGTTATTTAATTTTGTGCGATCCAGACAAAGAAACAGACAACATATAGCAAAAGGTGAATAAGTCAGGAAAAGGTTATTGTAAAAGAAGTCCCTTGTCATATGCCTTCTGCTCTTCCCCGGATTATACAAAATTAAACAGCAATATCAAAGGGAATCCTTAGAAGTAGATAAAAGATGACAATCTGATTAAGGCATCAGACTCAAGGTCTGTATTTGAATAATTTGGGTTGATACGGATTTTGCAAATGTAAAAAGAACAGTCTTCTTTAAGCACGTATTTTTACAATGTTCTATACTGACTACATTTTGAGAGACAAATAGTGTGAATATGTGACAATAGCTAAAATTTTCAAAGGATAATACTCTTTTGAATTGTATATTGTACCTACTACTTGGAATCTGAGAACTGGACTGGGCAATGTGAATGGATTATCTGTTTCCTCCATTATAGTGAAAAGATTGATATTAAAACATGTGAAAAATAATAAGTGTATGGCCCCACTTAATCAATGGATTGAAAAATTGATTATGCTTGCTACTTATCAACAGATTGCCTATAGGTGTACGGATAAGTATTATAAAATATGGGACTCATCTTTATGAAATACAGGGGATTAAAAAAACATGATAATTGTATAAGAATTACACACACACATTTGCATAATTTGTAAGCCTGTCAGTTGCCTTTAGATGAAAGAAGCAGCACACAAATGCAATAAATAAATAAATAAATAAATTTGTGTTAGATAATTATATATAGAATTGTAACGGTTTACAATTGTAGTGACATATACTCTTTATTTTTTATTTTTGTTGCATCTTCTCATTTATTTTTAAGCGCTTCTTTTGTTAATGTATACATTTTTGTGTTTTGTTCGCTTTCTTTTTCTGATACTTTAAAAGCAACAAAAATAAATTTTAAAAAGTCATTTGTCTGACTGCATAACTGCATAATTACTTTCAGACCATTTATTTTCTAAATTATGTTATTCAATGTGAAAAGAATGAATTTAATAATATTGCCATTGGGCAGATATTTAGTGTTTCTTATTATATCCTGTAGAAGTTGTATGAAGCATTGTTTTGAAAATAGTTAACCAGAAATAGAAAACCCAATGTCTCTATCAATACTCAGCATGGACCAGTTTTTAAAGCACTTAATATTATTGTTAAGAAGTTGCTAAACAAAACCCCTCAGAATCTGTTAGCTAGCCTGATGCCCTCTAGAATTCCTTTTGGGGAAGAGCTGTTCAATATATAATTTTGTGTGCTTCACGTTCAAGCTGCAATGAGAATTCTAATGTTTTGATAATTATAAAGCATGTTATGCCTTCCTGTTAGAGTGTTAAAATACCATATCAGGAGCACTAATTTACAAATCTATGTTTGTTATCTCATTAATCACCTTGAAAACTATAGATTCTAATGCACGTGGCTTGAAAAATCTGTTGATAGATAGATAGATAGATAGATAGATAGATAGATAGATAGATAGACAGACAGACAGACAGACAGACAGACAGACAAATGTATATGTATGTATATTTGTTTGTTTGCATGTATGTATGTGTGTGTGTGTGTCCATCCATCCATCCATCCATCCATCCATCCATCCATCCATCCATCCATCCATCCATCCATCTATGTCTAAAGAAAGGGCCATAGAGAGAGGACTACAATATAATTTGTTATATTGTGTGCATGTAATCTTGCAAATTATCCTTCATTTGAGTAAGGTACTGTGTTTGCAATGTTTATTATTCTCCAATGATTCCCTCCCCCCGTTCATTTTTCCATTGGACAAGTGATCACTGACGCAGTGCATTGGTTAGCTGTGTTCCCAGATTCTATAATCAGTACATCATATTTGAATGCTTGAGTGGTTCCCTTTCCATTTATTTTAAGTTACTTTAAGTGATAATGAGATAATATAAGCTCATACCTGATGATTGGTAGATTCGGTGTGTTTGTGAGATTTGAGTTTATAATCCACTTATCTGGGATACAGAAGAAACCAACAACATAAATCAAAAGGGGGGGGAAAAAACAAAATCCAGCAAGGGGCTAAAGTTGGTCAGCATTCAATCAGCCAATCAACTTCTAAAGACAAAAAAAGTAAAGCAATAAGTTCAAAAACTGAGAATTAAAGTCCAAGCATGCTTAAGAAAAACAAAATGCTGAAAGGAAGATGGATGCGCCAACTTTACAACCACTTCCAAAGGGAAGTGGAGTCTTCAACACTCCTCTTCCCAGATGGGTCCACGGCTGTCCAAAGGGCTCCCCTCAAATCCAGGGAAGAGCAGCACTGATGGAAAACCAGCCCTGGCAGCAAAATCAGCAGATTGTTGGCAGTAAAAGGGGGGGGATGGGGGGGGGATTCTACTTTTCAGCAGCCATCCTGGGGGGGGGGGAGTGCCCTCAAGTATCTTATTTTTTTTCTTATTCTGTTTGAATTAACCAATCCAGGTTTCTTTCATCTCTGATCATATGACATTTTAATGATTCTTCTTCTACTCCAATCAGCTGTTTTCCATTCAGGTTCAGTCCAGAAGTCAGGTTCCATTCATTGCATTGAACTATATTACTACAAAATTGTGAAATTATGAAAAGATTTTCCAGGAAAATGAAGTTTGACAGAATTCTTTTGCAGGTGCCAGTTGATTGATATAGAAATTCAATTGAATTTAAACAATTGTATTAAATGACAATTTAAATATTTTTTTAAAAAGGATTTTTACATGGACTTTGCTTATTTTAAAACATTTTTAATTAAATTATATAAATAAATAACACAGGAAAAATCTATCCAGGAATAGACAATCCTTAGGATTTTTCTAAAGAAAAAGACAAGGGGTCATCATCAAAATGTGTATGGTGGAAAATATGTTGAATGAGATTAAAGAGTTAAGGATATAGAGATTTTGCCTTTTGTTTCCTCTTTTTTTATTACATTTTTTAAAAAAGAGATAGCTATTATTAAGAAATTATTACCAAGAAAGATGAGAAGCAAAACATTTTCAAGGAAAAACAAAGAAAGTCCAGTTGCCTTTTGAAAAAGCACCTTTGGGACAATTTCAAAAGTTATACAAATTGGGGTGATGGTGTGGGGAGTGGAGAAAACAAGGTGGAAACAACCATTAGACCAATGAATGAAACCTTGAATGTGGCATCGCTGGAACCAAGAGAGGAAAAAACTCCTGTGGTGCGTAATTTTTGAACAACCTTGGTGTTAAAAAGTGGACTGCCAAGGTTATAACAGAATTTATAGAAGGGCAAAAGGGAGATGTGGATATAAAGATTAAAAAAAAATATTCCAAGAGAAGCAACAGAAACTTCATTAGGAAGGTAGCAAGAGTTCAAGTTACACAACAATATTTTAACCCCAAGTTACTTTTACTCAAAGAGACATCAATCAGAAGATTGTCTAAGAGGGGGGAAAATACAAGTAGACTTGTTTGAGGGTGAAATAAATATTTTTTTTAATAAAAGATTAAAAACCCCTTTATGGAATTTTTGCTGAAAATAGTTGAAAATGAACTGGGTGATCTTTGGGTTTGTTAATTAAAAGGGATTAAGGAATGAGAAAGAGGAAATATGTATGGAATTTTAAACCAAGGTAGAGAAAATATATTTGCTTATGAAGAAAATTGTGAAGAAAATCAAAAGTTGCTTTTTTAAAAATAATAATAATAAAACATGATTTTTCTGTATTTTTTTCTTTTGTATATTTTTTTATTTTAATTTTTTCACGTAAAAAATCAATAAAAATTGTAACTGACCTCCCCAAAATGGAGTTTATGACATACTGAAGGTTTGATTTGACTTTTGTAATGCTAACTTTGTCAAGGAACCAGGCCAATAATGCTGACATTCAGAAAATCAAGATGTTGCTGGATGATGGGAGGTGCGTTCTTTAGTTTCAAACTTTTTAACACACAATATTTTCAGATGGAGCTGAACCTCTGAAGAACAGTTCACCTTTCTTACACTTAACCACAGGGTTTTCGTTTGGGAATTGGAAGGGTGCCATGAATCCACATATTTCTCCCTGAAGAGATATTTGGGGGGGGGGGGAAATGTTACTTAAATTCTCAAGTGATTTGGTTGAAATGTTTTGATTTAATACTACAAAAACGGAAGCAACTTTCTTTGATGATTCTTTATTACAGCTGAGGCTTATTATATAATAACAAACCACACTGTATATCTGACATTAACACGATTGAGCGGGTCCAGAGGTATTTCATGACAAGAGTATACTCCATTCCTCTACTCACCATAGAATTCCCTATGACACCATGGGATTGAAATTTTGGGCTTGGACAATCTGGAATTGCGCTGCCTGTGGTGCGATCTAAGCATAGTTGTCTGCTATAATGACTTGCCTGTCAATGACTTCAACCACAATAATACACCAGCAAACAATCGATACAAACTCAAGGTAAACAGCTTCAAATTCGATTGCAGAAAATACGACTTCAGCAACAGATGGTCAACGCCTGGAATGCTCTACCTGACTCTGTTGTTACATCCTCAAACCCTCACAGTTTCAATCTTAAAACTGTCTAAAGTGAACTTCACCCCATTCTTAAGAAGTCCGTAAAGGGGGCGTGCATAAGCACACCAGCGTGCCTACCGTCCTTGTCTTATTGTCCCCATTTATCTGTATTTACTTCCTTTGTTCATGTTTATGTTCATACCTATACCTGTTATCTTATACATGTTTGACAAACAAACAAACAAATAATCGAATTGAATGTTAATCATTAAACTCACTGGATTTTAAACTTAAATACATTATTTTGATGGCCATATCCTATTAATCAACACCAACTTACTTTTATTTAAAATAAAGTAAATTTGGTTATTGTTCTCAACACACCTGTTCAATTCTTTCCTCTGGTTCTGCCTTATGTCTGAGTGTGACAAATCTATGGGTTTTTTTTTTTACTTCCACTATATTTTGTGGAATGATCCCAAGATAAAAGTGCATAGAACTGATCAGTTAATATTCATTATGTGATAAGCTCTTATATACTTTGTTGTCTGAGCCCACCGTCAATGTCACAATGTTTTTATAACTAGCTTTTATCCCTTGTTTGACATTAGAGGTTTTCTTGTTACTAAGCTGCTCATGATTCTGAGAACTGATGTGCTCACAATTAGAGTGGTGGGACTAACATTTATAGCTGAAAATTGGCTTCTGGATTTTATTATTTTTGAGAAATCAATAAAAATAGCAAAAGGTAAGTTATGATATTGACCCATCTATGGTAATGCTGGCAAACTGATTTTTACAACCTGCCACTGAGGTCTTACCAAATCCTCTGATAACATTAATTAATAAAGGACTATAAAGCACTTCTGACTGCTTTAAGCTCATAAAGTGTATTACATAGAATTCATTTGATAAACTTTAGAATAACTTTTTTTTAATTTCACTTCTCTGCAAATTTTATTTTAAGCTACAGTTAATTAAGCTCTTCTATTAAAAAGTGTTGGCAGTTTCACCTAGATAAGCAAAGTATTTTTTTTTCTTCTTCTACAGAGTAATAATGTTATAATAAGCCAACAATTTGATCAAGAGACAAGAATATAATTGCATTACACTATCAGTTCCAAATATTTTTAGTATGAAGATATCACTTTCCCTGAAAGCAAAACCACCACCAAGAGTATATTCTTATCCTGTCTCCCTGGAAGTCAGCATCCAATATTCCCTCTTCCTTTCTTCTCTTTTGACGTCATTTGGGGAACATCTCAACTTTTTATATATGTGCCCTTTCAATTTTGAGAGGAAGCTAAGTTTTGGAGGGATTGAGGCACACAAGTGTGACAGAAAGTGGAGAGGTTAAGAGAAAGAGGAAATTTTATTTGACATACAATTTGTTACAATTGGATAGAATTAATAAAATGCAGTCTATATAGTTCTCATCATTTTCCTTGCACTCCAGCAACAATTTACAAGAAGTTCTGGAAGACAGGATAAAGATCTAAAGCAGTGGTTCTCAACCTGTGGGTCGGGACCCCTTTGGGGGTCGAATGACCCTTTCACAGAGGTCACCTAAGACCATCGGAAAACACATATTTTCGATGGTCTTAGGAACTGAGACACCAATTTTATGGTTGGGGGTCACCACAACATGAGGAACTGTATTAAAGGGTTGCAGCATTGGGAAGGTTGAGAACCACTGATCTAAAGGGACTACATACCTCTGTCAGTGGGCCTTTTCTGTTAGTGACAGGATTGCTAGAGGCCTTTTGTTTTGTGACAAATTCAAAATTAAAATCAACCCATTTTATTTCAGCCCTTCACAAGATCTGAATTGCATAACAGAGTGAGTTTAATGAAATAAGATTGACAAAATAGGATTAAATATATCTGGGATTATGCTGGTGTTTGAATTTAAATTCTTTTAATTTACATATGTTTATGCAAAAACCCATCAAAGTTTCATTCTCCACTTTCAAAGAGAGGGTTGCTTTTAAAAATGTGTATATCGAACAATGCACAATTGATAAGCCAAACTGCTTTTTCCTCCTTTTGTCTTCTGGGCTCAAGCAAGCCAATAATTCTAAGAGTGTGTCTTGTATCCTTGTTTGATTTTCTTCAAGAGCTTTTTAAGTTACTGCTGTAAATGTGATGCTAAAACCAAAGTGTAGATATATTTCACAAATAAAGACAAAAGGCCTATGTTTTTGAAGTCAAAGAAAAATCTATTGAAAACTTGGTCTATAGAATTGACATGTATGTCTCTATAACAAATAAATTATAGAGTTACAAAGAGAAAAGGAAGGATTCATGGCAAGTTAAGAGATACAATAAAAGTCAATTAATTATCAATGATATGCAAAGATTATTTTTTGAGAACCAGTCTTCAGATGATCAATGTCTGCAGTGAAATTAAAATTTAAAAATAAATATCAAGATGAATAGGATAAAATGTTCTGCATACTTTGCATAACTATAGTGCATATTTTAAAAATATTTCATATTTTAAGACTGTAATATTTATATTTATGGACAATGCTTAAATACTTTATTATAATATTGATTTATTGATATTTCCTATTTCTTAACCACCCATCTCCTTCCCTTACTGCTTAGTCTGGATGATGTACTATACAATTTATTATATATATTTTGTTGCATATTCCCTGTTGCATAACGTGCTATAAGTGCTATATAACAAATGCAATACAACTTGATGTTGTTCATATTTTGCAGATCTACTGTATCTCCCATCTCAAAAATGTATTTTTTTAATGTGGCAACCCAATCAGATGAGAGATGGAATGAATGCATTTGTTTTATGCATAGCTGGATAAGACTAATAATAATCAAGATGAGCACAAGCTACCTAATTACAACCATTCACTGTCCCCAAAGACTTGACTTCTAGAATTCTCTAAAAACAGAATCTGTCACACAAATGTTTAGGAATTGAGAGTAATTTGTGTAATTCACGGGCAAGTGGAATGCATTTATCCACAATAGCAATATGTTCCAAAATGTTTAATACAGTACATTGCTTATAATGAGAACAGAGAGAGAGAGACAGAGAGAGAGGGACAGAATTTTAAAGAAAATTGCACTGTAAATGAGAATTGCAGGCACATACTTCCTGGCATATCTTGTACAGGGTAGCCATTTTCTGTTAATCTTAGGATAAATAAGCAGATTACAGGTTTGGTCCTATACATAACATCTCCATATATTGTTTAAAAAAGCATCTCTAAATAATTTCTGCAGTAAAAATGAGTCAAACATTTTGTTCTGATTTCAGTCAGCTTTGTAATATCTTGGCTGAAGTCAGTGGAAAATTGATCAAAGTTGGAATGAATATATATATAATTATTTATTAACATATATAAGGTTAATAATTATTCATTTATATTACACTGTTTGCAGTAATCTTTTTTAGCAATGAATGAACCTTCACATCCAAATTTCAAGATAAGTACAACATTAATATTTAATTCTGTTGTAGAGAAAGCAGAATCAAATCCATATTATCCTTGTCACGATTGCTTATTTACTGAGAAATTTGCTGAATTTGAAAAGTTCCCAAGGGAGCTGTTTCGTTTGTGATACGAGCAAAATGCACAATATTTCTCCACAGATAGCCAGTTGTTGTGGCCCAGCAGGATCTGGTTGAGCTGCTGATGGACTCGGATAGCGAGGAACCCTACGAGTCTGCCAGGGAAGATGTGGAGGACCCTGGGCAGGGTTCAGACTCAGAGCAGGGACAGAGAGGCTGGTTGGCCACCAGGAGGCGCCTGAGGCATGGAGCAGTGGGGAGGATTCAAGGCAGTTTGTCCCTGATGCAAGATTAAGAAAGGCGGACAAACGGAAGCAGCAGCTCTGGAGGCAGACTCAGAGAGAATAATTAAGTTGTGGCTTGGCCCCTCCCAAGAGAGTATATAAGTGAAGAAGTTGGGAAGGGTCATTTGCAGGACACAACCATTTGAAACAGTATTGGAATACTCTGTCTTGTATCTGTGCCTGTTGGACTTTGGGTTGCTGCCAACTATTCTTGCATGTGAGTCTTGTCTGGGCCTTCAGCCAAAGGAGTTGATAAATCCATTATTAAAGAGTGGCAAACAGCCAAGCCTGGGTCTGGGTGATTTGCAGGTCGTTGGGGGGGGGGGGGGTTAGAACAGCCAGCTATAGTACTATATAATAGATGCTGATGTTTCAGACAACAACAAAAATGTGATTCCTTCCTTCCTTCCTTCCTTCCTTCCTTCCTTCCTTCCTTCTATCCATCCATCCATCCATCCATTCATCCATCCATGACATTTCTAAGATGCTGAGGTTCAAAAAACACATCAGTTACTGCCTACTGCTTGACACCCCCCCCCCCAATATACCTAGCAATGTGCAATGGAAAACAGGGGTAGTATTGTTTTGCTGTTATCTGTTTGTATCTGTATAGAACATAAACTTTGTATCTCAGGCAGAACAGGTAGCAACAGAGAGTACATGTTGGCGCTTATAGAAGAGAAGGGGTAAGAATATTGGCAGTTTTACCCATGTTCAATTGACTTGGATCTTGGAGTTAAACACCTTCAAGCCAGCATTCTCTTTACAGGTCTTGCTAAAATGACTGAAGATTAAAAACAAAGAGAAGGATTAGGGGAAAAAATATGTTCAATAGAATAAAAACAGATATTCTACAATTCCAAAATTTTCAGCTGAAATCATATTTCAGAGCAGGTCTTCTTTTAGTGAAGCTGAGACAGAAGTAAATCAGCTCATAAGAAAAAATTTCTCATAAGAAAGTGTCCTCTATTTCTTTTTCTGCTACTCCTGTGCTGTTAAGAAAGAAAGAGAAAGAAAGAAAGAAAGAAAGAAAGAAAGAGAGAGAGAGAGAGAGAGAGAGAGAAAGAGAAAGAAAATGAAGAGAAAGAGAGAAAAAGAAAGAAAGAGGAAGAAAGGAAGGAAGGAAGGAAGGAAGAAAGAAAGAAAGAGAGAAAGAAAGAAAGAAAGAAAAAGAAAGAGAAATGCCCTTCTGTGGAAATGCATCAGAGGGAATAGATCAGTTTCAAACTGGCATAAATAATACACTAGTTTATGGCAATTTGGAGATGCTGAACCTGCAGCCACTTTCCCCCCCCCTCTGATTTCAGGCCTTCCAAGATCAAAACAAAAGAATCACGCAGTCTGGCAGACAGGAGGGAATTTCCAATAACAGATGCGCTTCTCTGAGTTTACAGCTCTTTCCCTGGTCTCAGAGGGAGAAATCTGAACAATCCATGATTTCTGTGATGGCCTCGAAGGATTCAGCCCAAACATCTCAAAGGTAAATATTTAAATAAGTTGAAATATTAATTCCTCCATCTCTCCAGGTGGGATGGGATAAAGCAAATCCTTTTCCATTCTGCTGTCAGTTTTGTGGCAGAAGCATAAAAGCTTTTGCACCTACCATTCACAATTGAACATGTTCCCTCTATGGACGTGCAGTTGAGAAGACCGGGTAGCCAGAAGTTGGTATTAGAAAATTATATTAGAAAACTGTGAAGTCTTTTTCTTGTGAAATTTCTGCACCTAGCCTTTGAAAGTTGACAGGCTTCAATGTGACAGAAAAGGCAGATATATCTGCAAAAGCCATTACTTTTGTCAAGAAACAAGCAGAAATCGATAGGCATTTTCCTTTGTCAAAAAGCACAAACAATTAGAGAAATATAGTAAAAATTTGCAAGTAATGACTTGACATTTGTTTAATTCCCCTTCACCATAAGATCATCTGTTCATCCATCCCTCATCTGTCTAAATGCATCCATCCATCCATCCATCCACCTACCTACCTACCTACCATCTGTTGGTCCATCATCTATCTATCATCTCTCTGTCATTTTTCAACTGTCCATAATAGTTAAAGGAATATACAAATCATTCAGTTTTCTGACACATCTGACATAATTTTACATATTTCATATATATGTATGTATGTATGTATGTATGTATGTATGGATGGATGGATGGATGGATGTATATGTATATGTATATGTATATAAGTATGTATGTTGCATTTGTGCTGATAAATAAATATAAATAAAATACATATATATGTGTGTGTGTGTGTGTGTGTGTGTTATATTTGTGTTGATAAATAAATAAAGGGAGACTAGTATAGATCTATTTCAAGCTATTTAACTCTCATCAGCTAGTCATATATATTTCAAATTTACAATTATCCATTCAAAGCCAGAAAAAAAACTAGGTGTTCTTTACAATTTAACTTTAGGAATCAATTCTTCAAAAACATTTATCAGGATTATTAGTAACACCGGTTAAAGTATTCTGAAGGTCCCTAGCAATGTAGGCGAATGGGGGCACAATGTTTCCCCTTCACTGTAAATGGGAGCCTATGGCCATGTTTTTATCTTGTGTGAGTGTTTATGTGTACAAGTGAAAACTATATTTCAAAACATGGTATGGTCAGGAGAAAAGTATACATGATTATTAATTGTATATATAACTATTGATTAAAATTAATTGCTTGTAAAACAAGGAACTCGTTTATAAAATTAATCCACATCTATTTATATTAGCCATCTGGTCTAACCACCCTTCTTCCAGCAAACTGCGAAACAGAAGAAAGACGGGAACTACATAAAATATGTAGAAGATGCATTATAAAGGGAATGAAAGTGGGGGGGGGAGTGAAGAATTATGAGTGGAATTCAGACCCAGGCACCATAAAATGTGCATTGATAGAGTTATGTGCTTTTTTGTTTCATTTTCAAATAATTAGACCTCTGGAAAGTGACAAAAAATGTTTAAAAAACATTGCACGGATATTCCATACATGGAAATATAATTTCATCTATGAAAGATGCTTGATATAAGAATCTTTTTATGATTAGGTGGAGAAGATAGTGCCATTTCAGATTATGTGTTCATAAATATATGGTATTTCAGGTGGGTTAAATATTAAATTACCTATAATCTAAAGGGAGCAGTTGCTGCTGAAGCCATTTCATCTACCCAAACTGCACAGATCAGTTAATTTTCTTCCGTATGGCTCAAATAGACCAGTCAAGCAATTTATTTATAAGCCCTTGTAAAAGAAAATCTATTAGCAATTTGATTGTGTGAATGCTGTGCCATGCAAAACTACTTTGGTAATATTTTGATATGATTTTTACCTGTCTTCATTGGTAATAGAATTGTGTTTTAGTAGAAAGAGCAAAATACAGTTCTTTGCCTCAGAGAAAGATTTAAAGATAAATACTTTATAATTGGAAGAAAACTATACAGTCCAACTATTTCTAAAGTATTACATCGCCGCATTATTTACACCAAGAAAAAGTTGCAACCACAGCAAGATCCAGAAATGCTCTGTGAGAGGTGAGTGGGATTGTGGTCCTTTCTCTTGTCTTTCAAAAACAAATCCTTGTGCTTTTCCCTTAGGACTACTTGCATCTTTTATTTGTGGGTATCCACTGGTATATGAGTAATTACTGTTACAAGGCTGAAATTACCACATAAATAACGTTTTAAAATGTCACCAATTTATTGGGTATTTTATTGACAACATTATATAGTGTTCAGATAATGGACTAGGATTATGAAGCACAATTAAAATACTGTCTCAAATTGAAGTCACTTCTTGGCATCAGCATGAAAGGGGTTTGGCATTGTCTTCTTCAAATTCCCTGTCTAGTTCAACTTCCTGAATTTCCCTGGTGACTTTTCACCCGAGTTCTGACCAGTCTGGATCCCATTTAGCTATCTGACATCAAGCAAGGTACTCTAAATGCTGCCACTAGTTAGTCAAGGAAAATCGAGATTCAGCTCCATAGACCCTAATGAAAACTGAATTGCTTACTTCGGATAATTGATTATCCCTCAGCTCAATTTACATCACAGGGGGAGAGAATTCAAGAGGAAGTATTGTATACCTTACCTTGAGCTCCTGAAAAACTGACTAGAAATATGTCTTAATGACAATTAGTGTAGTCATTTTAATTAGTGGTATTATTAAGTGTACTGTTTCAAATAATAGGAGCCAGGCTCTTAATCCTTAGGTTTAAGTCTTTGGATTTAACCCAAAATTTTCTATTTCCAGCCTATTAAATTCTGACAAAGTTTTCTTTTTGACATGCCAAATCTTTTAAGCTCATTTTCTCCTTGACTAGGAGAGCTCTGCTGTCAAGTCATGATTTCATGGGGTTATATCTGAAAATGGTTTCTAAACTATCATGAGAACAAAACAGTATTCTGGAATAATTACTTTCCTTTCTCTCTGCCCCTATCAGAAGTTCCTAATATATATTTTGTGATTCGTTTTTCATTGGTCTCCAAAGAAAAAGGTCATTTAAAAAAAAAAAACTTCTCATGGTTGTAGGAAGCTTTGTTTCAATAAGAAGAAGAAATTTCATCTAGTGCAGTGTTTCTCAACCTTGGCCACTTGAAGATGTCCGGACTTCAACTCCCAGAATTCCCCAGCCAGCATTCGCTGGCTGGGGAATTCTGGGAGTTGAAGTCCGGACATCTTCAAGTGACCAAGGTTGAGAAACACTGATCTAGTGGTTAGAAACACTGATCACGAGGCTAGAAACCAGGAGGTTGTGACTTTAGGCCTGAAAGCCACCTGGGTGACTTTGGGGCAGTTACACACTCTCTCTCTCTACATCCCACCTGACAGGTTTCTTGTTGTGAGAAAAATAAAAGAAGGAAAGGGGTATTCGGTCTATTCATTACCCTGAGTAATAAAATAATAAAGGCAGGATAAAAATTAAATAAATCAATATTTAAAATTATTGAGGAGAGAAAAAGCAGTTAAGAGTCACTTTCTTTTAGTTCTGCATAGGATTTCACAGTAGGGTAAAGTTCCAACACAAATTCTAGCAACAGGAAAAAAAAATAGCTTTGAATGTTTCATTAGGATTTTTGTTTTCCTTCATGAAAACGTTTTGCTGGATGTTGACTGTGCCACAAACATCAACTAGTCTGGTGAATTACAAATGCTTCTTTGAAGTACTTAACACAGATATTTATCTCTCCATCAGCACATATAAAATCCATTTACAAGAGTTATGTCGTATATCACATTCCCATAACTGCAACAGTACTCTGCATGCTGATTGGGGAATCATATTTGTACATACAGTTTTAGGGCTGCAAAAAATATTTTCCACATCCCTTGCTTGAAGAGAAGCATTGTTCCTAACATTTCCATGGTCAAATGAAGCCTATAAATGGTTTTTTTTTCTTAAAAAAAAAACTAGATTCCCTTTTGAAAATAGATGAAGTGAGCTAGGCTTGTAAACTTTTTAATGTTTTCTTTCTTCTCATAGTAAAAATTCCCCAAGCTACTGGGCTGTCTAGAAAGATTTTTAAAAAATAACCTTTTCTAGGGAGCATTTAATCATTATAGCATAAAATATTTAGAATTGCCTTTAACTTGTCCAGAATACAAGCAAATCTAGGAGTAAGCTCATATGAAAGGTTTCATATATCATATGTGCTCAGCTATTCGCTGTTTTAATAACTTCTTACAAGGAAATTGGAAATGAGGGCTTAATGAAGAAAGAGTGTCCCTTAAAATACCAGTGTGCTGGATGACATCATGGATGATGTGCTCAGGATGGTAGCTTAGAAATATGGTCTTTTTTTCTTAAAGAAACAGTCACTAGTTCAAAAGCTTCTGCAGAAAGCAATGAGATGAAAACGAAAGGGTTTTCTCCCCTTTTAAGGAACAGGTGGGGGCAAAAACTGGCATGCAACCTAATTGAATGAAAAGGAGAAAAGCTTGACTTGGGGAACATCTTTTTAACTGAGATATATTTTAAAAGCTTGACTTGTCTGGAAAATAAAATCTTGTAAACTGTCATATTTTTTTAAAGCAGACTTTGCCATTAAAAACCAAATGCCATTTATTATATTTTATTCTATGGATTGAAAAATGAGGGGAAACCTCCCCCATCATACCAATATCTACTGTATGTGGCACAAAATAATCCCATAAAGTTGATGGATAAACCTAGAAATGCTTTTTCCTCCCTGAAGTGTATTTATACATCCTGAACTCCCTCACCCATTTACCCTCACTTAATCTCATTGCATTAAAATGTTACATCTCACTTAAACAACAAAAGAATAAAAATGTTTCTCTGTTTTTCAGCATGCTGGGCTTGGTGTTTCCATTAAAGTTAAAAGAAATACTTTACCCTTCTTCTTCTTCTTTTAAAGCCACCTCTTGTCAGCTCAGGGAAGCCCTTTGGCCTGGGGAGTGGCGGGAAGAAGACGAAATCCACCTATAAGAGTAAGAATAATTGAGGGTTTGTTTATTTGTTTTTGTCATTCGACTCCAACCTAGTTCTGAGTCCTATGTTACACTTTCCTACTTAATTACTTTCATTATTTTTATATAGCCATATCACGTTAGCTCTGGAGAGCCTGCAATAAAAGCTTCAGTAAAATGTAACATTTAACAATAAGCTCTGCAAAGCCTACCTTAAAATAATTCAACGTAAGGAACCATAACTGAAAGAAAAAAGATATCTAGACATTCCTTGCTTGTAGCTGAAAGCGAATTGAAAAAGAACCATCTTTAATTACTTCCAGGAATTTCCACAGATAGACTTCCAGAATGCTAGGATGGAAAGGCCATCTACACCTTTGTGGGGGCTACACAATGTAGGAACTTCCACTGAAAAGTCCTTTTCTAACAAATGCAAATTCAGAAGTTTTATATTTACCTGCTCCATTTGTATTTATATTTGTATTTATTAGTTTGTCAAACGTGTACAAGATAGCAGGTATAAATATATAAACATGGATATAAATGAAAGAAAGGAATCCAAATAGGCGGGGACAGTAGGACAGGGATGTTCTGGATTCATCAAAATGGCTAGTTACATGTAGCTGAACACAGCTACCTGCAAGCATGCTTTTGGGGGCGGGGGGGAGAGAAGCTCTGACATCTCCTCCTTCCTTCCAGAAGCCAAGAATGCAGTGGTGCAATTCAGCCGGTTCTATCCAGTTCGGGCGAACTGGTAGTGGTGGTGGCGGGAGGCTCCACCCATCTGCACATCTGCACTGTTGATGCTCTGAGTGTGCGTGGAAAGTCCTGTGCATACACGGAGGTGGCGGGTGCGCTCACATTTGCGAACTGGTAGTGAAGGTAAATTGATTTCACCCCTGCAAGAATGTTTATGCAGCTGCTTGCTCAGCTTTGGCCTGTATCATTTCAGTGTGTGCTTTCAGGTTTTGTTTTTGTTTTTTTAAGCCGTGGCTCTTGTGGCTGGGGACTGAAACTAATCCAAAGGGTTGGCATTATCATCTTATTGTTTGATTTATATCTGGCTGACTAGGCTAACGGAAGGACTCTGTTTTGTTCCTGAAAGCCTCAGGAGTTTCCTTGAGGCTGTAATTATAATTTCAACAAAATAGAAGACTCTCAATAAGACCTCTGATATTTTGACTGCATTGTTTGGATTTAGGTCCCGTTAGTTGAGGAGATCTGGCTTCAGATAGTTAAATAGAGTCGGTATCTATAATGGCACAAATGTTTGGTTTACAACTGGGAAGATCCAGGTTCAAGTCCACCTCACATATGGAAGTTCCCCATGTCACTCTTTGGAGGACATCGTATCTCATTAGGCTTTTGTTGTAGGGAAAATTGACCAGAGAATGTTTAAAGAGACAGTCTTGCCAGGAGAAAATGTAAGAAATAAATCCACACACCGTAAGCTCCTGGGATAATCAAAAGTTTGCAAAGCTTGCAAAAACAGGGAGACCTGGGTGTTGGTCACCCAGCTTTGCAGTTTATGCTGGAATTCGGCTTCAGTGAAATGTAGAGAGAACCTCTGAACCACTGAAAATTTCTCTTTGGAGGACCAAAAAGGCAGCATTTTTGCCTGCCCAGAATGACTGACTCAAGGTGACTGTTGAGCCTTCCCTTTGCCCAGGGAGCAAATTTATAAATGGCTTCTCAGATCTCATTATCTTTTTTAAAAAGTGCTTCCTGCTTCTTCTTGTATTCACAGTAATAAGTACTGATGAGATTTGTAATCCGAATAACCTTTCAAGAGACTTCTGTGTGTTTGCTCCATTTCTGTTCAACAGCCGTTTGATCTCTCAAGGCAGCGGAACCATTAAACCTGCGCAGAGGGCACCTTTCCAAGGAAAAGGGATAATTGCCCTGTAATAACCTCATGTTTCCTTACTTATTTGCTAAATTACCAAGTATGTTTGCTTAAGAAGTTTTAAATCATGCAATGTTAGGATTTCAGGGGGGGGAGAGTAAGGACAAGCTGAAAAAAGAAACTTTCATTATGCTTCCATTTCTGATAAATGGGATAAAAGTGGTAGAGGAAACAGCACTCATCTTGACACTTAATCAAATTGTGTGGCCACAAATGTAATAATAAAATAAAATAAAAACCCGCAGCAGGATTTTCAAACTATAGAAATATTACAATTTCCATCAGAGTCTATTGAGTTCATCTTGGATTCTTGTTCAAAAAAGATTCTTTACAGAATTCAACTCAATACATGACACACACAAATATAAATATAAATATAATAAGGATAGTTTTGAGGATGCTGAGTTTAGGTTTTGGGAAAGCTGAAATTGTGTTATGGAGCAGAGGATATAAATGGCTTATCAAAGGAGCACTTGCTGACTAGAATGAAAGCAAATCCAACTGTAATATTGATTGTATGGCATTTCTCATAACTAACGACATGGCCAACACAATAAGCTTCCAGAAAATCAGGTTAGATTGTAGGACTGTTTAATGAAATTGAAGCTTAAAATAGAAATGGGCAAGTAATACAAAAGCTACAGTATCTATATTGTATTGATATTGAGTCTAGCAATGACTCCATGCAGGCAGGAGGTCCGAATGAAAAATGATGCCTCCAATGTCATAAACTGCCGACAGATGACAATGCTGATGTGCTGGAAGATGCGCTAGACGTTCTTCAGCACCTCCCCCCCTCACATCAGTTGATGCATAGTTGCTTTGAGAAAAGTATATGCGGCTATCATTTGCAGCCTGGAGTATTTTTCAGTTAGCTTTGAACCACAGGCTGCAACTAATTATTTCCAATTGAAATTCATTGCTGAGTGCAGGTTGCTTATGGTGATGGCTGTGATATGAATGCTGTGCGTTGCTGGGTGAAAGAAAAAAAAAATAAGGATGTTGAAGCAGGAAGATCTGATTTGTGTGAGGAAGAAGAAAGCAGATGACTTGTGGCAGAACGTGACAAGGTCCACGTGAGAAAGGTTGATGAACTGATTAAGAACGGCAGAAGGAAATTACTGTCAAGCTTGGTATTTCACAGGAACATCTGGGTTGCATTATTAATGTTCGTAATATTGGAAGGTTTTTGCAAGATCTATTCCTTGCATGCTGATGGCAGAAAAGGGAACTTCAAAAGTTGAACTTTAGTGGCTGTCACGCTATGAGAAAGAAAGTGAGGAATTTCTCCACAGCATTGGGCAGCTGATGATGCTTTGGCTCATCATTATGACCCAGAAAGAAAATACGGGCTGATTGAACATCATCCACAAAACTTTGCCTGCCTGCCTATCTGTCTATTTCAAAACTCAGTCTTTGACAAGAACATCCGTGGCTTCAACTTTTCTGAGAGGCAGGTGATGTTACGGACATGGATTTCCTTAGACCTGGTACCACTATCGACTCAGGGCAACATTGTCCTAATCAATTCATCAACTTTTTTTTTCCATATAAAACTTATTCTCAGGGGTCACCATGGATCATACAGATCAGAACTCTGGGCCTTTTATTGCAAGATTTAGACTTTTAAAATGACAGTTATGCAGATACACAAGAGCTAATTTCAAGGATTATTTTTGTCCTTCCTTTAAACCTACTTAAACTAAACCTGCGAGACAGTTTGATACGGTGGTTAAACATCAGGCTGGAATGGGAAGACTGTGAATTCTAGACCTGCTGTAGACATAAAGCCAGATGGATGACCTCACCCGCTCTCAGAGTGGCAACTGCAGCACTCTCCTCATTAAACTTAAACTATGGCTTATCAGGATGTCCAAATCCTTCTCATAAGTACCATAGTAAGGTAAATATCACCTATGTTTTACCTTAGTATTTGACTTTTTATATTAAGTCAGAACCTTACTGTTCTGGCCCAGCAGGAGCCGTTGGAGCTGCCACCAGACTCCGACAGCGAGGGGCCCTCTGAGTCGGCCCTGGAGGATGTGGAGGACCCTGGACAGGGTTCCGACTCTGAGCAGGGCGCAGAGAGGCTGGTTGGCCACCAGGTAGCGCCTGAGCCCTGGACCTGTGGGGAGGAGACAAGGAAGAGTGATCCGGACGTCATGCATTGGAGCAGTGGGGAGGAGTCAAGGGAGTTGTTCCTGGATGCCCGGCACCGAAGAGCTAATAGGTGTAAGGAACAGTTGTGCAGTTACAGGAGATAATTGCACTCAGTTGGTGGCAATTAGGCTCCTCTCAAGATTATAAAAGGAATGATTGTGCACACGCCCTTTTGCAGGAGTCAACATATTCACTTGAGCTGGAGAACTCTTGGGGCTAGCTTGGCAGGCTGGATTGCTGCCAAGGTTAGTCTGTGCTGGCTTGCTGCCAAGGTCCTGTCTGTGTGTCAATAAATCCTTGCAGTATCTTTGTAAGACGAGGGGGGGTCAGAAGACTTACACTGTCATTAAACTACATATAATTTGATGCAGCCCAAAGTTCAAATCTGTCAAGAGTTTTTTTTTTTTTACTCTTGAACCTGTTTTTGGTAAGTTTGTGTCATCCACAAATGTAATGAGCATTTAATTTATCCTGTCAGCCAAGCTATTTATTGAAATGTTGGAGAGCACTTGTCCAGAGCAAAGCCCTGAGAGACATCCCGCAATTTATATCTGTCAGGGCCACATTGGGTAGAGTTGTTTGGCCAACTGAAAACCCATCTAGTAGTGGACTGATCATCTCCCAAATTCACAGAAGAGACTGTTGAAATTCAGGTAAGTGTCAATGAAAACCAGGTTTTGAGCTATGTAGTATCAAAATTGATAGGGTAGGAAAAGAAAGGCACTAAATGTCATTCTCTACTCCACTTTGCATTGGGTAGCAAGTCAAGGAAACCATAATCTATGTAAGAGTTAAATAAAGTAGCCAAAACCTAAAGAAATAGGTTTCCCCATGAGGAGGGGAAGCAGATGGAATCTATAGAAATGTCTACTTTTCTCCATATAAGATTGCAGCAAATGAGTACTATCTATGCTTCCAGAAGGATGATATAAGATGATGTGACAGGATTATCATCATGAACTTTTATGTAAAAAAAAATGCTCATACTGTGAATCAACCTCTGCATTTTAAGGTTCATTTTTTAAGACTAGGATGAAGAAGTCTCCATTCTCAAAAACACGCATACTCAACACACACAAAGATGACTGTCTGGTTGCTCAAAGCCTTTTATTTTTAAAGTATGAGAGTCGGCAATGAAATGTGGTTAAGCCTGGCTGTGCACAAAGAAGGCCCTTGGGTGCTCTGTGAGTAGCAAAGTGCCTCTCCCAATCTAGCTAGTATTGGATATAATCAGGACTAAAAGGGCAGAAATAAAAATAAATGATCCATATGATAAAGAGGTTTATTCATACAGTAAAGATTTGTGAGAGTGTGTGTGTGTAGATAATTATAGCAGAGGGAAAAGGAAAAATCAAAGGAGAATATTCTGTCATTCAATAATACAAATTTCTTTCTTGGAATGAAGTTCAGGATACTTTGAATGTTGAATAAGAAGTACCGTAGTATTTGAACTGGGACAATGAATCCTTCAAAACACCCAAGTTGAAATAACTACCCTTTCTAGTAGGTCCACAAAGGATTTTGCCTCCGTAGAGTTTTCCGCCACAGAACCACTTTCATTCTGCTGTCATTCTGCTCACTCAGGCAAAGAGGTGATGGGATCTGGATAAATGAAACATCCCAATGTTACCCTGAAGTCTTGACCAGAAGTCCCCAAATCCAAAGATGAATCTTTGCATGTGACAGAGAGACACTGAACCTTTTTTTTAAAGGTATATTGGAACATCCAGAGGAGGCAGTTTGAGTGGGTGATGTGAAACTTTGTGGCCATTAAAAGCACAATTGTTTCATAAAGTAGCCTGAAGTGTTTCATTGGAGTCTTATTCAAAGTAAAGCAGTTGCTTTAACATCTCCACAGCTCTCTCTTCCCCTTTAACTTGGGTATATCTAATATTCTTCTCCTCCTCAACTAACCTCTGAAATTCCTTTGGAAGCTAAGATATGCCGATGAGATGGGAAGAAAAAGGCTCCACATTGATTAGGTTAAAGATTGCACAGGCTTATCAACCACACATTTATACTTAAATCTATCATCTTTCTTAGGTAACAGTAGATTACTGTGATATTGATTTTAGGAGAAGTGTTACATTTTATTAAATCTGGCTATAATGTACTTTTCCAATGGTGGTTGGGAAAAAAATAATTGCTTTTAATAAATAATTAAAAGGAAAACAGCTGTATAAAATCTATTACCTGTGAATCTTTGTTGCAAGTAAAACCTTTCTGGAACTCTCTAAAGCAGTCTTTCTCAACCTTGGCCACTTGAAGATGTCTGGACTTCAACTCCCAGAATTCCCCAGCCAGCATTCGCTTACAATCGCTTACAGCATTCACTGGCTGGGGAATTCTGGGAGTTGAAGTCCAGACATCTTCAAGTGGCCAAGGTTGAGAAAGACTGCTCTAAAGCAATCTGAAACTAGAAAGTCCCGTGTCCCTCCGCCTTTTTAAAAAAAGTCCCATTTTACTTTCTTTTATAAAAAAAAAAGATGATCTAGTACCATAGAGCTGCAGGAAATAGCTAGAGAGGTTACTTCCTGGATTTTCTGGAAAGGAGGGGCACAGAGGTTGGAGGATTTGCTCAGTTCTTTGTATTAACATTCTACATCATTCTGGGTTTACTTGGAGTGGAAGCCTGCTGGTAAGTGGGGTTTTTTCTTTTATTTTAAAATAATATTTTATTTATTGTGCAGCATAGGATTTATTGAAACAGTTTTATTCTGTGTGGATTTAAGCTAAGAGCTCCCTGTTATTAAGCTTTCCTCAGTTAATCTCTGAGTAGATTCCCACCAACTTCAAGATCCCAAGGGCAGATCTTGGAAGCAGCTACACCTTTGCTTAGTTTATAGATGGTGCCTTCCCTTAAATGTGAAAATAAATACATTCATTGTTCAAATGTGTACATCTCAATAGAAAGGACTCTCAGGGGTGACAGCAATCCACTAAAAGCAACTGTTATGAAAATTATTATTCAACTTTATTATTTATTAAACTATTATTATTATTATTGTAACTTTGGTCACTAAGCCCATTATACCACCTTTCTTGCCACAGTTCTTAAGTGAATAACTGCAGCTGGTATTTTGTACTTTGGATGGAATCTTTTTTTTAATTGTCTTAGACTATTTTAAAAAAAGATTCTATCCAAAATACAAAATACCAGCTGCAGTTATTCACTTAAGAACTGTGGCAAGAAAGGTGGTATAGTGACCAAAGTTACAATGGCATTGAAAAAAGTGACTGATGACCATTTTTCACACTTAGCGACCATTTTCACACTTAGCGGCCGTTGCAGCATCCTCATGGTCACGTGATCAAAATTTGGATGTTTGGCAACAGTTACAATTTATATTTGTTGCTCCGTATAAAATTTTTAATCAAGTTGTCCCTCTTTACCAATGGTCACCTTAATGTACATGTATATGTGTGTGTGTGTATCATATACATATATACATACATACATACATACATACATACATACATACATACATATATATTTATCAGCACAAATAAAAAAAAACATATATATGTGTGTGTATGTGTGTTTTATTTGTGCTGATTATATATATATATATATATATATATGTTATATTTATGCTGATAAATAAATAAAGGGAGACTAGTATAGATCTATTTCAAGCTATTTAGCTCTCATCAGCTAGCCATACCCAAGTTTGGGAATCGAACCTGTGCTCCGGAGCACAGGTTCGATTCCCAAACTTGGGTATGGCTAGCTGATGAGAGCTAAATAGCTTGAAATAGATCTATACTAGTCTCCCTTTATTTATTTATCAGCATAAATAAAACAAATGTAACAAAAAAGGCAACAGTAAAAAATATTGGGTTTCTGTCTGGATGGACTCTTGTGACGAGCCTAATGACAGAGAGTGGAAGTGTGACCTTCCTCCCATACTTGGGCATACCAGGGGTTGTGACTTTAAGTGTGTATATATGTTGTATTTGTGCATATTCTGCTAAGTAGTTAATTACAGATAAGCCAATTCCTTTCATTTTCTTGTCATTACTGGTCATCTTGCCTTACCACATTTTTAATATAAATTTGCCTCTCCTCACTGCTCCATCTTCCAATGCCACTAATCTTTTTCCAATGATGCCTACTATAGTTTTTATTTCTTAAAAAGTCCTGCTTTGTAAATAGGGGTTTGTTGTATTGATAATGTTGTATCAACTGCAAATAAAAGCTGAATTTCGGAAAAATCTTTTATATATTTCAGTGTTCTGCAAAACCTAAAATTATTTCAATTTAAACAGAGAAAGCATCCTGACTCTCATAGGGATATCCTCCTCCTTCGGTTATACAGATCTGTGGAATCCTTGGTGTTCTCTGAGCTTTGCATTTTCTTGCACACATCTCATTGCCCTGCTACGTAATATCTTCAATGCTAAAAGAAATGGGGTTTACTCTCTATTCATAGATAGCTTGCCTTACCAGTGTTGGTGGAGGTATTGTTTTCTGCTTGGTAGTTTACTACTTGTTTGTCTGGTGTTGCTCCTGCTGTTAGTCTCACAATCAAGTAGTAAACAGCCTAAGCAAGGAATTACCAACTCAACAGAATGAAACAATAAAGGACTTCGACCTGCTGAACATTTCTAGGACTTTCAATTCTATATAAAGACAGGAGAGAGGAACTTTTTTGATCGTAGTAAAAGTACAGCTATTATACTTATTTCCAAAGAAGTTCCCATTTTGGCTAGTGTTATTATTTCCAATGACCTGACAGTGGAAGAAAGATGTTACCAGGTCCAAGATTTGAAGGAGGAGTTTGAGGAGGAGGTCAGTCGTTCATCTGTCTTCAAATAAGTTTCCCCTGGGAGAACTGAGCCAGGAGGCTGAGCTAGGAACCACAAAGTTCCCAATTCATTTCTAAATCTCTGCCACAAACTGCTTAGGTGGTATTAAATAAGCCACTCTCTTTCAACTTTAATCCCCTATTTGCACTATAAAGCATAGTAATAGCTTGATTTATTTCTCAGCTGGCTTAGGATCCTGCCGCTTCCACATGCACATGTCCAGATCACGTGTAGATCACAGCAAAGCTCCAATTTCTGTTGTCACAGGTATTCTTGTGTGGAGGGAGACAATCTATGTTCAGAACTGATAAATCAACACCCCAGAATGCTTTAACATTCATTTCACTGCTTGACATTTCACTGCTTCAATCAGGCTGCAAAAATGTTATTAGCTTCATCCCCAGCTGCCTTTAGAGGCTAAAAACAGTTAAAAAAGAAGTGCAGCTATCAGCCACAAATTAGTTGTCCACCCCTTGCTTCATAGGGCTCGGAATCTACATGTTATATGCTTTAAAGACTTCAGAGTGCTAAATAGGTAGTAACTGCAGTCAAGATCAACAGCCAAACTCAATCCCCTTGCTGCTATCAGATGGTTACTTGGAGTTTGACAGCCAAAGATCTGTTAGACCTGTTCCAGACAAATTTCCACTGACATCTTCTCTCCACTTCCCAGATCCAAGGGAAGCTTTCACAGAATTGCAAAGCCTTCTTGTGCTGCAGTCTGGTAAGTAATGTTTTTTTCCGTATACAAATTTAAGTTATGATGAATCACAACTTTGCTTTTCCTGGAGATACTATAAAAGGAAGTAAAGGATGGTAGTGGGAAAGTCGCAGTAGGAGCAGTAACTACTCGATGTATTTCTCTGCTTGATTGCTGCTTGCAAAGAATAGTTTGAGGCTTAAAAAGCAAAATTCAACAAACACCACCATGTTTCTGGGAATGAATGTGTGATAATCCCAATTTATCTCTTAAACAGAAATCCTTTTTACTCCTAAAACATGTTTTCTAAGACAGAAATTCTCTACATGCTTTCCAGAACCAACTGAGCAACTGAGATTGATCTTTTTTAGGATATATGTATGTTAAGGTTTCTGGACAAAGTTTTTAGGTTTCAGCCCAAACCTCTTTGGTCTTCCTTGTAATTTACTTGTAGACATTTACTATTTCCAATAATTTTTTAGTGATTTAGAAAAGCTCTAGCAGGAAAAAAAAAATCAGAAGGGTATGGTTGCTAGAGGTACAGTGATAACAATACACAATTATTCCTGCTTATTTACCTTTTTTGCAACACAGTGAACATATTTTATGTATACCAACACTGCAAAATTAAATAGCTGGAAATCAACAGCTAAAAAAAATCAGCACATGAATTCCATTGAAGAACCTGGAGAATTACTGCCAGTAAAGTAATTCCCATATTCCAAAGCTTGCAATTTTATGAGTAAATGAGGATGAACAGCATATAAATTGAGGGCTACCTATGGCTCATGTACCTTCTCATTTCACCTGAATAGAACCAATGGTGAATTACTTTAGGTAATTGTATGAAAGAATTAGAAAAAAAGATTATTAACTATAAAGAACATCAGTTTAGAATGTTAAAGTCTGATCAAGCAAGATCTAAATTTTCTTTTGCCAAAGAAAAGATTAGGGGGAAATGAGGCCTGGTTTACCTTCCTCATAGCAAGCCTTAGCTAAAGCAGCAGAGTCGTATATTTTCTACAGATTATTTAAAACTCAACTCTTTTTCACCTGGGGGACCTATTTTACAGTTCCACACTTGAGTATGGTCAGTAATAGTTCTTATAATGGAAAGAAGAATTAAGGGATTCTGTTCCTTCTTCTTGCAACAAAGGGGGAGGTAATAAAAGATCCAAGAAATGCAATTCATATTTAAATCTATTGATGAAAAAGGAGCAGAATAAGTTTTAATTTAGAGATCTCCTGGCCTCATTTCCTTGAAAGAAAATGATATTAGAAATAGGTTCTCTGATTATGCAGATGTTAGGAATTTTTTGTTGCTATTGTTTTGGTTAACCGTCTATGATTTGATCTCTAAGTTTCTTTTTGTCTTTAGCGCCACTTTCTACTCATTAAAATAATCTACACCACTTAACAGTAATTCCTGAGGATATATACACACATGGTTAATTTAGCCTGTAACTGTCATAGTCAGATTCCTCCTCCTGGGTGCAAGGAACGGATGACATCACAGTCGTCTGATCCATTGTGAAATCAATATTTGGCTATGTTTTTCGTAAGTGATTCAAAGCAAAGAAAGATACATTTTGACCACCGTGCTTTTTAAGCTCCTCAGAATAGATCCTTTCAAATACTTAAGGGCTTTTTATAATCTAGCAGTTTACCCAGAGATGGCTCCATGCTGATTTCCAAACTTCTGTAAAAGCTCCTGCTACATACAACCTCAACGGGTTTCTGCTTGTCCAAATTTCAACCCATATGATAGAAGATTGAAGGCAGTGATGAAGCCAATATGACTTTGGGGTCATTCCAAATGGTGTTCATTGCTGACCTTACAAACTTTGACATGTTCGTTCAGAACTTGAAGCTCATGTCATGAATGCACTTCCAGCTATTAATTATGAGCTGACAATAACTGGATTTACACAAAGTATTAAAGGCGTGATTTTCTTTATGACTGTTTAAATCAGTCATAGTTGGCTGAGTATACACAATATGCTTTATTCTGTGAACAATGATTTCTCAGCATAAACCACATTTTACAAACTATAATTACTGAGTTACCTTGCAACAAGCCAAAACTAAATTGAGTAGCATGTGTGAACTTTGCTGTAGAAAATTGAGGCATATGTAACTCACATATTAAGATTGGAGTTATATTGTATTGGGACATTGAATTTTGAGTTCTCTTCTTATAAGAGTAGACTTTTCTTCATTAATACACTGATGAAATGCTATTGACATTATTTTATAGGAAAATGTGCAGGGGCTACATCTGGAATGATACACGTTAGATTTAACATTTCTGATGCATATAAAGGACTAAAGTAATTTAAAGACACTTATGATGGAAATGGTTCTATTTACGTAGGAAATTTCATACCATTGATTCCCTCCCCCTTAAAGTATACTTTAGTTAGTGAAGCTGGCAATTAAAAAAATGATATGTTGAAGGAAGCATTTTCCCTCTTCAGGGAATATTTAATGTTTAATTATAACCAAGTGATCTACAACAAGTCGAAAGGAACATAATGGAATTGTATTGGCTGTAGTAATGGGAATTGCAAACAGAGATGAAAGCCAAATTAGTTTGTATATGTCTTCAAAATTATGGATTCAGCACTCTGAGATTGCATTATTATTTTAATTAACTTGAGTCAGAGTTATTTCATTACATTCACCTGGTTTTGAGTGCCTGCCTAAAAATGCTTTCACCTCCTAAGTTTTGAATTATTGATTTGGGGGATATGACAAATTACTTTTAAACTGGCCCCTAATGTGTTCTTAAATGATAGCATTATAAAAGAATAGTTGTTCCGTGTTTTCTTGCTTAGCTGAAGGATTTTGAACAAAGAGGGTAAATGCTCTCCTGTTCCATACCTGTCTGCTAGTGCCTATATTTATTTGGTAAGACAATTGTTAAACTATTAGAATGAATTGTTTGTGCATTCTGAGATCAAGGATAATTAGAAGTGAAATTAAAGGAGAGAAAAACCAGAATCCAGTTTTAGAGCCAAGGTGGCACAGTGGTTAGAGTGCACCACTGCAGGCCACTTCAGCTGACTGCTATCTGCAGTTCGGCAGTTCAAATCTCACCGGCTCAGGGTTGACTCAGCCTTCCATCCTTCCGAGGTGGGTGAAATGAGGACCCGGATTGTTGTTGGGGGCGATATGCTGACTCTGTAAACTGCTTAGAGAGGGCTGAAAGCCCTATGAAGCGGTATATAAGTCTAACTGCTATTGCTACTGCTAGAATGGTTGAATACCCATAGGTACTCAGGAAAAATGTTTTCTTAGTTTCCTTGAGGAAAAGAGCACAGTATATCTAGTAGGGAGAAGGGTTGATATTTCACCTTTCACTCTGCTGAGCCGTTTTGGACCCATCCCTGACCAGCCTGGTGCCTCCCAAATATCCTGGGACAGCAAAACCCAGAATTTCCAGACAATGTCTAAATATCCATTTGCTGGCAATTCTAAAACTCCTAGCCCAAATAGAACTGATGTTTGCTGGGTTGAATACATTGGCTTCTTTTCATAAATCAGAATTCTTCATTCAGAGGAATACTATTTCTACCCCTTGTCCAAATAACCAAGATGGAACAAAAGTTGCCATGCAAACAGCAATAAAAGCAATTGAATCCCGATGGTAGAGACTAAAAACAAGGACAGTGGGAGGGAACCATCTTTCCACATTTTCAATGAGGCCCTCATATTTCCAGAATATACACATCATGCAATTACTTGAAAATTGGTCCGAAATGTGTATAGTAAATGCAACTGTCATCCATAAAACAAGTCTGAAAAGTAGTCCAGTCCAGTCTGAAGACCTTGTTACTTTGGCTTCCTCTTTGTGCTGACTAAACGACTTAGCCTTAAGTGGCACTTATTCATTTACTATTTTCCTCTTTCGAAATTTTGTCTGTCTGTCTGTCTGTCTGTCTGTCTGTCTGTCTGTCTGTCTGTCTGTCTGTCTGTCTATCTATCTATCTATCTATCTATCTATCTATCTATCTATCTATCTATCTCATCAACCATGGATTAGATTCACAATTAATTGATTCAGTTTTGTTTCACTGATAAATCCTGAAATATCTGCTTCCCCATAATAAGTACTAGAACATGGCAGTCTTCATTTTTTATGAAAAAATAAATGTGATCACCTTGTTTGATGCACGTACAAAATGTCAATCAATGGATGTCTATAAAATCTAGTCATTAGGAAGTATTGTGCCAGCCACTGAAAATTAACAATTTGTGGTATGCAGGCGTGATGACACCATCCATTTAAATTGGAAAACTTTAATTAAATTCGGCTGAAAAGGTGAGCTTTAGCATCCTAAGGACAATCTTTTATTTTGGGGGGGAAATAGCAAAAGAAAAACAGAACCTGGGTTGACTTTTAGCCAATCTTTTCTTCTTCTCTTTGATTCCTGCTGTCCAAATGCTGTGTCAGGATCATCAAGATGGAGCAGCAGGTCAGGGGAAAGGTAAGAGAGACACACACAGTTATATGAAATTGTTGCAATATTTTTCTGTGCCGCCTGGAATGACAATCACATTGTAACTGCTTAGAATTTCTTACCGAGGAGAAGGGAGAAATCAAATCCTGAGAAATCGGTATTTCAAACTGCTCAGCAAAAGAGAAGTTGAAAGATATTTGTGCTGTTTTATATAGTTTTATATAAGTGAAACCCCCGTGGTTGTGGAAAAAAATTAGGAATAATTAACAGGGTTAACATTTGATGCAAACTGGTAGTTTGTCAGGAAGGTGTGATGGGAGAAAAATAAATAAACTGCAAAGTAAAAGTTGGAAAGGCAGGAAAATATGAAGTTTCAGAAATAAACTAGAAGTCAAAGGACGAGATAAACTGCTACAGTTAGACACAGTGGAGTTGGAGAGCGGATTAGAGCTGGCATCTCAAAACATATTCATTCGTTTCCCGTGAATTGAAACTAAATGCACTGAGAGAAATGCATGGCTCAGAAAGGAAGGAGCTGTGGCAAGAGTGGAAAAGAATGGTAGCTTGAAAGAAACGTCCTGAAGATAAAGATGAAATAAAGACCACTATGAAGATTTTTTCCCCCTTAGAACGAGAGAAGAAAGCGCATTCATAAGTAAGCAAAGGAGGGGAAAGGAAAAAGAGAGCAACCAAATATTGTTCTCTCTTTTGCAAGAAAGTATTGTGGAGAAACTCAGGCCGTGATGGGGAACCTGTGGCACGTTGCCCAAAGTGGCACCTGAAGCCATGTCACCTGGCATGTGCGGCCTTGCCTGTTTGTCCTTTGGGTTTCTGGCCCGCATGCGTGCACAATGATCAGCTGTCCTTTGCAGTGGACGGTGGCAGCGCCGGAAGCACCCCAGCCAGCTGATTGTCGGGTGCGCATGCATGCCAGAACCTGGATGCTCGGCTTTTCTGAAGCGTGGCCCTTTCGCACGAGTGGCAGTGCTGAAAATTGGCCTGTGCATGCGTAAATGCCAGCTGGTCATCAGAAGTTTGGCTTTTCCAGAGTGTGGTCTTGACGAGTGCGCGCACGGGCAACATTTCTACACAATCTTTTTGGCAATTGGTGCTGAAATGTTTCACCATCACTGAACTTGGGCATTGAACAGCCTGGGTCGGCCTCACCTGGATATTTAGATGGCCCCAAAGAAGATAGCTTTCCCCCATGCATTCAAAACCCTCGGAGTTGAGTCAGATGCAACAAGACAATGCTGAAATAAACCAAGCGGAAATATTAAATCCATAACACTGAGAATATCTCTCATTTACAGTTGAGTAATAATATTTCTTTTTCCTTGGTTTGTGCAATTGGTTAGGCTAGATGACAGCCCTGGAATCTAAGATGAATATTCAAATTGATCAATAAAAGCACTGTCAAGGAAGAAGAGAGCCCGAAAAACATCATTGCTCTTCTCAACGCTGCAGTCTATGCCATCAGAAAAGCAGATCAAGTGGAGTGACAGAAAGGAGGAAAAACAGATTTTGAAAACCACGGAGTTAAATGGAACTATTACAGTTCATGAAAAATAAACTACTGAAGGAAAAAAAATGCCTTGCTGAGATCAGAGCTGCTTTCGATATTGTGGTGATCGGTAGTCTGTTGCCAGCCAGCCAGGTGCCTTTAGAAACTCAGAAACAAGCCAGATGCCCACAGATCTGTGGTTTATCTCTAGCGTTAATTTAGGTACTTGTTCTACTTAGTTGTCGTAAATGTGAGCCACTGCTGGGCGTGTCTTCCAGGAATTTAAATGTCATGGGGGAAATTTTCTTCCCTATCAGTTGACATGATTTCAGCATCGTGTCTCGTGTCCAGGCTCCAGATTACAGGATTATAGGATGAGAACACAGTTTTGGAAATCCAAGGAATTAGATACTAGGTTCAAGTCTTTCTTTATTTTTATTTTTATAAAGTCATTTCTAGATCCCCATCGTCATCTCATGGGAAATGATCATTAATACGGTTTACGATTTCTCAGAAACTGGGCAAAAAAAAAATTATAAATCCACATTGAAGAGAAAATTCTGTTTCTTTCAGCATTGGATTAATCCAATTTCAGGATTTATTGGCAGCTTTCATTTGTTATTTTTATATCTGACAGCAATCCAAGTTATTTCCCAGATTATCGACACTTCCATATATATTTATTGTAGCATACTGTGATATGAATTTCTCCTAATGGTTCCTCTTTGCAAACAATGTTGCCATATATAAGTACACTTATGTTTGTTGTTTTCTATGGGTGCAGTTTTCATTCTATGGGTGCAGTTTTCAATAACTGAAGTATACTTTTTCAATTTAAAAGAGATTAAAATACTGGTTTGCAATTATATTATTGAACCTCAGAATTTTCAATAAAAACCAACAAAAAAAGGTGTGCATGAATACAGTAACAATGGGAAGAATATAAAAGAAAAATGTTGGTCCCATTACAATAGTTGCTCACAAATCCCCAGGGAAACTGTTCTCCAAATAAAGTCCAGCCATACTTTCCCCAGAAGGGGAGAATCAAGGGAGAAGATCCTAGGCCAAATCAGCACAATGCGGGTCGTGCACATAGGAAATGGATCTCAACATCTGTGAGTTTATCACAGAGGTTAATTTACTGTGATTTAGTTTCAACATGTTTAAAATATTATATAGCATAAAAATAGCATATCAGGCCTGATAGGAAGGGAGATAGGGAAAGAGAGAGAGAAGGGGGGAGGGAGGGAGGGAGAGAGGGAAAGGGAGATAGATAGATAGATAGCTAGCTAGCTAGATAGATAGATAGATAGATAGATAGATAGATAGATAGATAGATAGATTTCAAGTTTCTTCAAGGATTATATAAATATGATAAATAAAGATAAATATGTGATAAATATGAAAAAACAAAACAAATTTCTCTTCTTTCACTCACTGCAGAGAAGTTCTTTCTTTGATGAACGAATTGCTAGGATGAAACTGTTAGTGGCTTGCTTTTTGGAGCACTTCCATAATTCCTTTGCTTTCTTGGGTGCCCTGGAAGATGTCCTGAATTTAGCTTGAACTTTGAAGTAGCTCAAAGTTTTTACATTAGGACTGTTGGAGATGGTCCGTGGAGTATTATTGCTGCTGAAGCCATTTTCGGTTTTGAGTTAGGGAAGGTCGAACCTGGCAGGAGGAAATCAAGGCAAATATTACACCATTTCAAATGTGTGAGGGTAAAAGTCAATCTCTTTTAGAGAACAACTAAAGATTCTTCTCATCCCTCCCCAGATTCAATTTAAGACTCTGCTTCATACCAAACTCCTAGCTTTGTAATATTGTCCTCAAATCCTCGCAAAACCTATTATTAATCACACGCGTTTTCCCGTAGTCTGCAGGACACACAAAACCACCATCAAGCTGAAAAGAACTCTCTCACGTTGAATGGTCATTAAATTGCCTCCTAGCTGCCTCTCTGGTTTCAGTTCATTTTTTGAAATGATGTATTTTTGGTAAGATGCAATCTAAGTACCTTAGACAAAGGCCTACTAAAAGCCCTTTCATTGAATGCACCCTATGAGGCTATTTATTGTGATCAAAACCACCGTTTCTCTTTAACAATGCATCTTTGTAGAACAATGCATTTGTTAAAATTTAGGAAAGAACTGAATTCTGGGATGAATTCAAAAGCTTCCAAAGATAGAAGTTCAAAAGCTTCAGCAAATCCAAAGCCATGCACTAGTTCTCTTACTTGATACTCATATTTCAACAACATGACATCGAAGTTGGAAAGCAAACAAGTCCTGTTGTTAATTTAGTGAAAGTTGCTTTGAAAGATTATTTAAACTTAATTAATGCTATATCAGGTGATAGGCATCAATATGTCCTTGATCCCATGAAAAACTGCAATCTTTAAGTCCAAGCACATTAAGGTGAGGGAGTTTCTCTAGTTCCACATCCTCTCTTCCACTAGTGAGTTTCTTCCTATTCTAGTGAATATTCAAAGCAGATAACCACAATTTTTAAAAATGAAAAAAAAAGTTATTATCAATTTCAATTCAATCTTTTTTCCAGCATGTAGAAGAGCACATGGTAATAAAAACTGTACATCTTTCTGCAGCCATGCCGAGCCTTTTCCCCCCACTTTCTAAAAACTCTGTATCTTGCTAATACATTTTTTTTTGTTTACAATTTCCCTGAAAATATGTATGACATACCCTTGAGCCCTTTTATAAAAGAATTAGAATAATTAACTAGGTTGTGTGGAAAAGAAAGAGAAATAATACAGTATTGGAAAGTTTTTTCATAATAATGGATTGGCAAAATCTGGAAAACCATACCCATCACTAGATAATTCATCAGGCAGATGCTGTTATTTGGCAAGCAACTTATCAAGTGAGTTTCAAAGGGTCAAAGTGAAACTAGATTAGTTTGAGTAACAGATATTTTTAGGCACTATGTTTCTCAACCATTTAATGTTTTAATGAATTTGGAATATCTCTGAGTTTTCTTAGTTCAATTTTTTTTCAGGCCATCAGATGGCCATATCTCTATTTCTGATAACAAGAATAGACAACCAACAGACCAAAGTCTGTCTGCAGCTCTTGGATTCACTTTTTTGTGGACATCATAATCTCATTTAGCTAAAATTGCTGAAATCTGACGTGACAGTTTTCTCCCATTTTAAGTTAGCAGAAAGATTAGAATTACTTCATAAGCCCTGACAAAGATATACCATAGATAAAAGCAAAGAATCTCCTGCAAATCCTTCCTCAACCCAAATCTCATATTTGTGGCCTTCAAAAAAAAATGTTAATTACAACATGCTCTGAAGCTTACATAGAAAATAAACCCAACACTATTTTCTTATTATCTCCAAATTATTATTTGGTCAAAATCTTCCTTGTAGAGATTGCAATTAAATCTTTTCATCAGGCAGGTGGAAGGGGGAAAAACTCTATTCGATTGTCCCCAACTACATTAAATTGCATTACAACTATCTGATAGGGCTTTGTAAAAAACTGTAGTCCAAGGCCAATATATTTGAATTGGAACATATATTAGCAAATTAGCCAGGAGTCCCTTTAGCTGTGTCTTTTTCCGAGCTCCTACAGCTTCCTTTCATGGGCATCATGGGAAAGGATACGTTGGTTGAAGGGGTTCCCATCAAGTGCTACGTGAGCCCCCATGTGTCTCCTGATTCATTGCCCTTCAAGTCAGAATCTTGGCATAGCCTTGTTCATAATACTGTTGGAAGAAATGTCCTCCTGGGTTCAGTCCCAAGTGGGGGAAAAGACACCAGAAACATGGAAAAGATGGTTTAAAGGTGGACAGGACCACGTGCCTCGGTATTGGTGAAGAAGAAGAAAAAGGACTGGCTGGCTGAGAGTCCCTGGGTTTTATGCCTTCGGTTGGGCCCCCCTCCGATGCAGGAAATGCACTCTGATTGGCTGTTGGATTCCCTTGGGGCCATGCGGGCCGAATCAGTAGGCTGTGTTTTGAGCCCAAGTTTGGTTGAGCCTTGCTGGGTAGTGATGCAATGAAAGGGCTTTAAGATTCCTATTATGGCTCTGCCTGGAGATCTTTGTTATGTAGAATAGACTGGCTCAGGCCTTGATGACTCATCGACAAAGGTGGGGGTGATTAGTTCCTCCCTCCCTTTTAGGGGGAAATAGTCTGCCCTTTTAATATTTCCTAAAATATTTCATCTTCTAGTAGAGGGGTGGATATTAACTTCCTTAAATATAATACCCATGAAGCAAAACACTTGTGGGGGGAAAAATGGTTTATTACGCAACAGGGCAGGAAAACACTTACATGATTTAGGAATCAAAGGATTCGTTTACCTTTATGATGATATTTCTTCAGGGGAACCAAATGCCTTAAATCACTTTGGACTTTGGGGAAAAGTAAAAGGTGACAAAGGAGAATTTCTGTTGAGAAGAAAAATTAAAGGGATTCTGGAATCACATTGTTTAATTTGTGCCAGGCGTGGAGCAAAGCTTAGATGTGGCTGAAGTCTCTCCGACATCTGACAAGATTTGGTCAGATAAGAGTTTTCACCACAGACGGAAGGGCTGTTAAGCAGTTAATTCCCCTGTCTCAGCAAAGGAACACAGTCCCCTCTCACAGCCTCTGCTGCTCCAACCATTTCCCCCCTTCTCTCTATTCCGTCTTTGCCCTCTCCTTCATATGACCTTCGGTTGTTGGGTATTGACGTAACTGATGTTGTGGCTCTAGCTCTCACGATATCACAAAATCTCAAAAAGAGGACATTGGTATAACAAACAAAATGTCAAGAATGTAGCCGAGGTGGCGCAGTGGTTAGGGTGCAGCACTGCAGGCTACTTCAGCTGACTGCAGTTCTGCAGTTCGGCAGTTCAAATCTCACCGGCTCAAGGTTGACTCAGCCTTCCATCCTTCCGAGGTGGGTGAAATGAGGACCCGGATTGTTGGGGGCAACTCTGTAAACCGCTTAGAGAGGCCTGAAAGCCCTATGAAGCGGTATATAAGTCTAACTGCTATTGCTATTGCTATTGAACTCATTCATATCATTTATTTTATTGCTTGCTTATTTATTAATTAATTACACAGGCTTCTACGTTAGTCTAACCTGTCAACACGGAGCAGTTTAGGAATACCAATTTGGTAATGAAAGATAAAACCATATAATAATCATCCCTCCAAAAATGCATCCACTTTTCCCCAGGACAATATTTCAGGGAAGTAGAATGGGACAACTCACCACAACCAACGTGATATGACCAACTTGTCAGGGGTAACTCACCATGGTCAACTTGCCAGGAACAACTTACCACGGGACAACTCACCACAGCCAACTCACCACAGCCAACTTGCCAAGTTCTCCAATTTCAAGTGGGCCACAGTGAGCTGGCCATGGTCAGTTGTCCTAGACCCCCCGAGAGTGATTATTCGTGGATTCCTTGGTGCTTTCTGAGCTTGATTATTTGCTGGAACACGTTTCATTACCTGGCTAGTTAATATTGTTAGTGCTGATGATGCTAACTAAGGACTCTACAATTCAATCTTGAGCTGCATATATTCTTTCCTATTATAGTGGGCAATCGTCCATCTGCTCTCTACAGAGAATGCTAATATTTCAGGCATTTGCATAATGTCTGAAATATTAACATGGACCAGATTTATCTCTTGGTGTATGTTAGGGAAGAAAGGACCCATCTCTAAAAACTCTTCCCTCCTGAGTACTTAATGTTTGGTCTAGTCGTAGAGAGCAGGCTCTTCATCTTTCACTTAACTTTTGGCATATTCTGATTTTTAAGGGAAAAAAATCAGCTTATAGCAATGAATAGTTTCATGTCAAAAATAAAGCTTTTAATGAAGAGATCTGATAAGTGTTTTTAGGACACTACAATGTTTTAATAAGGATAATGTAGAATAAATGTTCAAGCTTTACTCTAATGGAAGTTCAACATAAGAATGTCATGTCCCACTCACTTCCAAGACTGAAGCAGAGCGGTTAAAACATGGCACATTTCAATGTTTGTAACATTGCTCATTTCAAAGATTTTTTTTCATTGTCTTTTCATTCTTCGAAATGTCACATACCCACCCACAGACACACAGAGAGAAAGATTTAATAATTTTCTCTTTAGACAATTCATATTGTCTTCATTTCTATTTCAAATTCTTACGTGAATTACACTGACCCAGTCATAAAAGTTGGGAGCCTCTGGACTTTGTCAAGCTGTTTAATTTTCTTTCATTGTTGATTTGCAAAGGGAGATAGTTAGAAATCTGTTCTTCTTTCTTCCCTGTTAGGATTTCACTCTGGAACCTCTCAGCTTCCTCTTCCTCTTTCATTATACTTCAGATGAACAACCTCAAATGTCCTTTAAATCCATAACAGCATTTGAGAAGTAACTTCCTAACTTCATAAATCTTTCATTATCTTCCAGTGGTAAATATATTGGGGAAAAAAATCTGCTTTTTCTAAATCCAAATACCACAGAAGCCTTTACTTTGTACTATGTGACAAAATATCATATATAATTTAGATAGACAAGATTAAGAAAAAAAAGTTATTTTGTCTCAGCATACAGATACATTAGCATACCCTTTGTAATGTGAATTCATGTTCAATTGTAATAAATCTCTGTAATTCTAAACCAAGTGATGAGGTGAGAATATTTATAAAAGGTTTTTATTCAGTACTATTGTTAAATTTAATAAAACTGTCATGTATAATATTTGTTACTTTGAAGACTAAATTGTGAGATCTGGCAGCTTATTCATTTACAACTTCTGTGTTAACGAATAGTGGATGTCTGTAATATCTACAGGAATATACAGAGTGTAGCTAGAGAAAGAGTAACACAGGTAGTACAGGAGTGGATTTATATACAAGATTTATATACAGAGATGGCAGAAACCGGGTTTAAGGAGGTATTCTTGGCTCCTAAGTAGAGCTTGCAGACCTCTTTGTTTACTACATCACCCTGTGTACACATGGAGAGCAAGCTCCTTTGTTCAAATTCTTTGTAAAGAATGGTACAACATTTGCTTGTTATTAATGTTCTTCCATTGTTGTAGGTAGTAATATAGAAAAAAAAAACCCATGCTGGGTTATGCAGGAGAGAATCAATTGAGGCTTTGAATGACAAGCCAATCATTCCTCTAGCAATTTCTCCAGAAAAAGATAAAAATGAATGCCATATTTGGAGTGGGCATGTTTATTTTCTTTCTGCCGTTGAATGTAATAGAGGAAAAAATGGGGGGGGGGGAATCAAGATAAAGAATTAGATTAGATTTAGATTTATTGGCTTATGTTGTATTTAAATACAGCAATAAATCAACCAATTGGTTAATTAATCATACACTTCCATATTGCCCTGATTGGCAGAAAAACACAAGGTGATAGCTCATTGGCCATAGAGGACTACTATTAGTGGTAGTATTACTAACTAGATTAGGATTCACACACCACATGAAGCTTGAGATTTTTCACCAGCCTTTTAGGCACATTAGTACCTTGATCAACATATTACATGTAGCCAGAATCTGTCAAACTACTTTTGGACTTTAGGGATGTATACTTCCAATATAAGTGCATTTTTTGTAAGGAATATAAAAGCTATTTGAAGATTGATAATGATGGAAACAGATCTTTGTCTTGCCATTTCTTCAGAAATGAAGCATTATAGAACTTCCTGCTGATGGATGTGCTAAATCTTTTAGTTTTGCTGTAATCATTCTTAACTCTTTCAAACAGGTATGAAAAAAAAGGAAAATAGTTACAAAAAGAATTTTGAAAATTATTCATACCGATACAAATCTTAGTTCAATTTAAGCAAAGTCATAATTACTAATAAAATAAATAACAAAGAAAAGTCAACAAAAAACTGCTAGAGGTTGGGTTTCAAATACATCAATTATTGTACAAGACAGTCATATTTGTATTTTTTTAAATAAAATCAAAATTAAATTAAATCAAATTAAATTAATCTCTCTGTATATTACAAATGAGAAAGAGATAAAACCAATTAAAATGGGCATAGATTAAAGGTTAATTAATCAATAAATAATACTTACTGCTGATTTAAAGCAAAAACACAGGGCTTCAAAGAGTACTAGAATTCTTTGTCATACATAGAGACAGAAAGCAAAATTTAAAAGCAGTTCATTCAACTGAATTGTCTGTGATAATGGTAATTCTGGAAAAAAGTCCCTGCTAACACAGCCGTATTGATAGTAAGGTACCTATCCTTCATTAATTACATATTAATTAATCTATAAATCTAAGGATGATGCAAAAAGTCTTCTTACCCACTTTCTGCCATAACATTCCCAGATGGTAAAAATATGGGAAGAATTTCATGCTTTTCTTTAACATCCGACTGAACCTCCTTGAAATCATAATTTGAAATGATCCTTGGAAGGAGGATTACCAGTGGTGGGATTCAAAAATGTTTACTACCGGTTCTGTGGGCGTGGCTTGGTGGGCGTGGCAGGGGAAGGATACTGTAAAATCTCCATTCCCTCCCCACTTCAGTGGAAGGTTACTGCAAAATCCCCATTTCCCCCCAATCATCTGAGATTCGGGAGGCAGAGAAGAGATGGTAGCGGAACCAGTCAAAGGTGGTATTTACTGGGTCTCCGAACTACTCAAAATTTGCACTGCCAGTTCTCCAGAACTGATCAGAACCTGCTGAATAGCACCTCTGAGCAGTGCATATGTTGTTGTTTTGTGGTGGTGTTGTACTATAAGAAACCTGTACATTTGTCATTACTTATATTAATGGCTAACAACACTGAAACTCTGAATGATGAGTCAAAAATTCTTAATACCATCTCCCCCCCCCCCCCCCCCATGTAAGCATGGCCTTGGAATTACAAGCCCTGCTTGCCACACATTATTGATGTTATTTAAAGTGACAAAGTTTCAGGACAGAAAAACCTGCACACATATCCCACCTACATTGTTTATGTTCCCATGAGTCAGGATCTTGCATTATAACAGGTTCTTTCCCACAACATTCACAATGAATGTAGAAAAGCCTCCAGGGAAGCCAATATTATCAGAGCATTGATGGGAGCTGCAGGAGAGCTAACATTAGGAGAAAACTCCTGCAGTGAGCAGACCATATTTATCATGCTCCAGGTCTAGAGTAACATTCTGGAAAGAACGAGGCCAATATAAGGTGTATTAAGAAGGCTACATTAGCATAAAGGCTAAAAACTTTGTGTCTTTCCACCTGCTGTTCTCTTTGTCCACTGATGGGGATTATAGTGAGTGTGACTGGATGTTTAGCCTTGGGGAGAGATGGGAGATGCAAAATAAATTATAGGGGTAAGCAAACACAAATACCAAAGGCTGACTCCCCCTCCCCCCCCCCAAAATCACATTTATATAATTTATAGGCTAAATAGAATAAATGTGAAAGGTTTGGAAAGAGAAATAAATCGATTGTTCCAAAGGAATGCAGCGGATGTTAAGAGGTATTGAACAGACAAAGTTGGATCCCTGGTCCGCCTGAATCACCTAACTCCTGGGAATATGTTGAATTTTTCTCCACTGCCCTCTTTATTTTGGAAGAATTGTCTTGTGTGTTTTTGCTAGCTGGAACTCTTGATAGTTATGGAGTACAGAACTCTATCTTCGCATATAGAGTTGCCTCTTTGAAGTCTGTAGCAAAATATTCCTCAGTAATAAAACAAGCTGGTAATCTTTCTGTGGTTGAGATAAGGATAATATCTTCCATAAAGTAAGCAGCAAGGATGCCGGGATCATTTAGGAAAGATAGTATGACATGTAGCTTTCCCATTTTCAGTGGCTTATTTTATAAAGTTAATCTGCATAATTAAATCGGTTCTCTTTGCAAATAAGCTTTTGTTTCAGGCACATTAGCCACAGCATGATGGCTTGCAGGGAAATCAAAGTGTGAAGAAGCTCGAACAAGGTCTCCTGTTTTAAAGACATGTAGCCATCAATTCCACACTTACATGAACACTGGAATTCATTTGTACATAATGAATAAAGTCATAGTGGAAATCTATTAAAATGCATTTAATCACTCATGTCTTTGGTTTAACATCTGTCTAAAGCCTAACTTCAGAATTAAATAATTTATCATAAAATTGCATAAAAGCCCATGTAATGTAGCTATTAATGAAACATTAATTCAAAATTAATACAAAGGAAGTTTTTGACTGGCCCTGTTTCATTATCCATTTAGTGGATTGGTTAAAGTCATTTTAAAAAATATTAAAATGTTTAAAAGTATGAATCCCAAGCGTTTTTTATTATTATTAGGAACTATAAATTTCTGGACAAACTTATCTAAATGTAAACATTTAAAGGCACACCAGAACTGCAAAATAGCTTTTGAAAATAGTAACTATCTAATTGGGGACACGGTGGCTCAGTAGCTAAGATGCTGAGCTTGTCAATCAGAAAGGTTGGCAGTTTGGCAGTTCAAGTCCCCAGCACCGTGTAACGGAGTGAGCTCCCATTACTTGTCCCAGCTTCTGTCAACCTAGCAGTTCAAAAGCACGTAAAAAATGCAAGTAGAAAAATAGGAACCATCATCTTTGGTGATAAGTTAACAGGGTTCTGTGTGCCTTCGGCATTTAGTCATGCTGGCCACATGACCACAGAGATGTCTTTGGACAGCGCTAGCTGTTCGGCTTTGAAACAGAGATGAGCACTGCCCCCTAGAGTTGAAAACGACTAGCACATATATGTGAGGGGAACATTTCCCTTTAACCATCTAATTATCTTAATCTCAGTCCTAGAGGGGAGTGGCAAGAAAGCACAGTAAAATAATGAATGTAGGAAATGGCAGCGGAAAACAGCAAAATCTAGAGGCAGTGCTCCACTTACAACAGTCCATTTAGTAACAGTTAAAAATTACAAATCAAAGTGCTATTGCTATAATGGTAGTGAAAAAAGTGGCTTAAGACCATTTTTCACACTTATGACAATTGCTGTGTCTCCCTGGTCTATTCTCTGCCTCCCGCGTCCCAGCTCATCTGGAGGGAATGGAGATTTTACAGTATCCTTCCCCTGGAGTGAGATGGGGACAGATATTTTACAGTATCCTTCCCCTGCCACGCCCACCAAGCCATGTCAGTCCTACCAAGCCATGTCCACAGAGCCACGCCTATAGAACCGGTAGTAAAAACATTTAAATCCCACCACTGAAACTCACTTAACAACTGTCTCACTTAGCAATGGAAATGTTGGGATCAATTGTGGCCATAAGTCAAGAACTGTGCATGCTTACTTTTTTAAAAAACACCAGTTCAGTCTACATCCGCAGCAGAAGCAGGTCCCGAAACAACCCAACACAAAACGACAATGCTATATATTTTTCTTTCGTCACTTTCACTCCAGGGGCTAGCAATGAAATGTTGCAAACCACCTTTCTTATCAAAGCATTTCACTTACAGTTTTGAATTCCTGAATATCACAAATAATAAAATATAGGAACTTTGTTTTTGTTTTGATAAAAGAGAGCACATGTTTATATCTGTGATTTTGCAGAAGCATTCATGTAGAACAATGGAACATTTCCACAACTCTCTTTTTCCTATGGCAGACTTAAGCTTTCCAGAGTGTTTCAAATGGTAATTCTCAGGCAGAAATTCAGTAGGCCATGCAGAGAATGAAGTGAGAAGGGAGAATTGAGATGTATAAGAATCTCATGTAATATATGAGAAAATATTTTCTCTTTGTGCAAATCTGCCACTGCATCCTTTGGAACCCAACAGTGTTTTAATAATAATTCTGTGCATTAGAATCAATTTGTTGTACAAATTATGCTCAGGATTCTCTCCTTGAGGGACAGATATAATGTTGCTCTGATGTCTAATAAATGAAAAATAACAATTAATAACAATTATGACTGTAAATGATGGGAAAGAGGTTTCTAATTATCCAATTATCTGATGCACGCACTGATTCAGGTAATTAGACAACTCAGCTCTAAAAATTGCACCTGTAATTAATTATGTGTGCAAAAATGTTAATGATTTAATGCAATACATGTAAGATTGCACTTATTTATTTATCATTAGTGCATGGATAATCTCAACAAAGTGAGCCATGTATTTCCCCCTTCTGTTTTATAGCCAAATTATCTGAATTTATGTTATGGTGCTATAGAAAGCCTCTCTGTTTGATATGTTCATTGTTTAAAGTGTAACACATCTGGCAGCACAATTCTTCATTAATGTTATGTGGATTGTTCTTCTTTTAGTTCCACCATAAATATTTATGATTTAACGCTAGAAAGAAAATTTAATAAATCAGACCCATGGAAAATAGCTCTAGATACAGAAACTCTGGGAGAATGTTACTACAGAAGGTAGCTCCTTTCTACATTTTATTAAAGGCATAAGCCTTTAATGTTCCGTGAGCCTATTGACCAGATGCCTGGTGTGGTTGAATCGATGTAGCATTTTAAAAGGGGGCGAGGAGGCAAGAAAGGAAGGAGGTTTATGTAGAAGCAGGTGACATTTGAAAAGGCAAGAAAGAAAGGAAGGTTATGCAGATGTAGATGACATATGAAAAGAATTACAAGCACCGTACTTCATCAATTAGTCATTGTAGTGTCTTAAAAATCTAGTATCTTTGATAAGACCTTCTGAGATAGCCTAAAACCTTTTGATGCAAGTTCAGCAAGTTCTTTTACGTTGGTGTAATTTTTCTTTTTTTCTTTTAAAAAAAATCTGCAGTCAAGTCTCCTAGACCTAGAAAGAGCACAAGATACTCTGACATTACTTAATCCTTTTTTTTTTTAGTCTGGTCATGAAATTTGTGTTTATTAATTCTTAAGTACAAACTATGCCAGGAGCGAAAGACCAGGTCTATATATGAAGGTTCAGTCAGCTGATTTATTCCTAAAAGCCTATGAATTTTCACAACTAATGGTCAGCACCCGGTTAGGGTTAGATAAGAGCCAATGACATTCAAGGTGGTGTTGGACTTAGTTTGCTTGTGTCTATGTATCCTTAGCTCAGCCCTCTTTTAATGCTGTCAATCTCTAGCCTGTGCAGTCTGCCCTTTCATTTGGCTAATTTTCTAGATCCTTTATTTCCGTACTATTCCTTTGATTTCATTAGCTGGATTCACAAAAAGAATGCATGAAGATTATTATGACCCTATAAGAAATCTAAATGCCTGCAGACCCACTTATGACTTTTATTTGTGATACGGTGTGTGGTGGCTATCTGCACCTCTTCCAATGAAAAGCAGAATATGAGATTCATTGGGGTTTCTGTTACTGGGACTCTTCAGAAAAGCAAGGTGGTTCAGAAACAATCTTGAATCAGTAGGATAAAATTGGCAGGGTTAATACAGTACAGTCCTAATACTGTTCAGTAGTTAGTGCAGTTAAAATAGTCTGCGCAAAGTCCCATCATTGTGTAGATAGTTCAGGAGGAAGACCATCTTAGTTCTGTAAAAAGTCAAGAATTAGAAGGAAACTACTGTAAGGTTTTGACTTAACAATATACATTCAAAACCTCTGGAGCCTTCTAACATGGTTAATCAGGAAAACTGAACTATTGTTTTTTAAAAAGCTTGGTCTTGGGGAAAGTATTATGCTCTGTCCATTCAGATTAGGAGTAAAATTCTAGAATAGGTAATGATAGCATAATTACCTACCCAGTTGAACTCATTCATCTTGGGAAGGGCGTAAAATTCAAGGCCCACGGGGCAGATCTGGCCTGTGGGGTGTTTAGATCTTAGGCCTATGGAGCTGCCCTGGAAACAGTGAAGTACCAGCCTACAGTGCCTCTGCCAGCAAAGATGGCGGTCAGGAGGTCTGCGCAGAGCCCTCCCAAGTTCCATTTTTGGCACTCCGGCGGCCTCCTGAAACCCTCTGCTAGCAAAAACAGAGGTCGGGGGCATGCACAGCCCCCCCCAGCTCATTTTGTGTTGGCAGAGGGCTGCAGGAGGCCATCATGGCCAAAAATGGTGCCCACTGGCAGAAGTCAGACACAAGTGATATCGAGCAGGCCACACCCACCCTGGCCATGGCCCCTCAGCCCCCGAGGTCAAACACAAGACTGATGCAGCCCTCAATGAAACCGAGTTTGACACCCCTCATCTAGGACCATAGCAGGCTCAAGCAACCTAGAACTCAGGAGACACATGCAGGTAGCGATGAAGGAAAGTACTCAGTGGGTTGGTAGAATTTATAGTAAAGACATCTCATGTCTGATAAAAGGGATTCTGTATGTGTGATATCTTTGTCTCTTCTATACGCCATCATTCTGTAGAAGAATTCTGTGTGTTTCTGAGACTGCAGAAAATTGTCAAATGGTTAACCCAGTCATGCACTTGCATGTCAGTCCCAAGTTGAGTTAAATGGGGACGACTGAGGTGAGACTTGGCAACCTAACTTGTAAAGCTTCACCAACGAAGTGCTATGGAAAGACTCTCAAGTGAATTAGATACGGTGCCCATTAGTAGGACCCTCAGGCCAGAAGATGCCCAGAAAGCTACTGGAGAAGAACAAGGACCTGCAGTGGGTCCTCAAGGCCCGGGGCAAGTGATGTTCCTGGGGGAAATCCAGCAGGAATCTTTTTTTTCTAATAGAGTCACTGATGAAAGGAAGGATTTGTGCCGCACGAAGACCAGTCTTCATTCCATCTTTTTTTTTTTAAAAAAAGGGATGACTCTAAGAATTGCTCCAATTACTGCACAATTGCTCTTGTCCCTCAAGCTAGCAAAATAATACAAAACAGAAAAATTGTCAAGATTTGTATTACCATGGACTCAATTACATTACCGCCTTTTGTATCAAACAACACTAAAGCATTTATTTTAGATCTTATGATTGCAAATGTTTCATACAAAAAGAAGCAACCATTGAGTTAATTTTTTTTAGAGAAAAAGTTATGGAATTATTATGATTATGTCTCTCATCCATATTCAAATCCATATGGATTGTTTGTCATTGATAAATGCAAAATTTAACAAGTTTTACAGTTCTAAACTGAATGCTAATACATTGTGCAAGCTGATATAAGCAGGATAAAACATTTGGTGAATAATTGGTTCTGAGATTTAAATAAGTAACATGGCATTTGTTTGAAATATACCGTATTTTTGGAGTATAAGATGCATCAAGGTTTTGAAGAGGCAAATTAAAAATAAAGTAGGTAGGTAGATAGAGGGATAGAGAAGGAGAGAAAGAAATAGAAACAGGGAAAAGGGGAAAATGGTTTTTGCACTCTGTAAACCTCCCCAAAATGGCCCTTTTTTCCAAAAGAAGGCATGAATAGCCTTGGGGGGGGGGCTTGCAGAGTGTTGCTGGGGGCTGGGGGGGCAAAAAACAGCCCGTTTTTTTGCTCATTTCTGCCCTTCCCAACACCCAGGAAATCTCTGAAACAGGAAAGAAGATTGTAGCCCTCCACAACAGAAGACCTCAGGATTTTTTCTAAGTTCTTGATTTCTAAGTCCACCACGTCACTGACTGTTAACTGGCCATGGATAAAGGAGAACTATTTTAAAACAATGTTTCCCAATCTCTGAGACAGTATTGAAGAATGCCGTGAACTCTGGCAGAATTTCTCAACTTTGACATACTGAAGATATATTTGACTTCAACTCCCAGAATTCCCCGGCCAGCATGAAGTCCACACATCTTAAAGATGCCAAGGTTGAGAAGCACTGATCTATGGCAGTGATGGCAAAGCTTTTTGGGACCAAGTGCCCACACTGGAACTCATGTTGGTGTGCACAAGAGTGCTGGAAACCCAAAGACCATCTGGCCGGCATGCAAATGCACACCGCCCACCTGCTCTTTGGGTTTCTGGCATGCATGCTGGTCTTTGTGCAGGCTGTAGCACTAGAAACCCAAAGACCAGGTGGGCAGCACATGCACGCATGCACACTCAGCTGGTCTTTGGGTCTCCAGTATTGCAGCATCGCATACAAAGACTAACTGGTTAGCGCACATGAATGCTCCAGAAACCAGAAGAGCAGCTGGCCACAGTGTGCGTGCCCACAGAGAGGGCTCTGCATGCCACCTCTGGTGCATGTGTCATAGGTTCATCATCATGGATCTGTGGTATTACAGGCAGCTGAAAAGTCAAACAATCACAGCCCCACTAACTTCTTAACAAATATTTCTATGAAGGGAACGTTAGAGGCAAGTTAATAATTTCCCAGACTGGCAGGTGTTGACTTTATGAATAGGAAACACACCACCACTTCCTTCGAAGCCAGAGGTACTTCCTCTCTCAAAGATGCCTTTTGCATTGCTCTAATCCAGCCTCCTCTCAGCTCCCAGGAGACTTTTCTCACTCAGTAAAGTATGGAGACAACCTATACATGATGAACCTGCTGACTCTGCCTGTCTTCTTCGGTCTAAGGAGGAATTCATCTTACATGATTGTACAAGATGAAGCTTTCTTCATCTCAAGAAGATGAACCCAGTTAGTGCCTTTATCCAAACAAATCTGAATGATTTTTACTCTCTAAGTACAGTGTAAATTCTGTAGTTTTTCTGTAGATGAGGAAAGCCTTACTAGAGGTAGAGATGGCATTCAGTGTAACAGAAAGGGCCTTTTGGCCCCAAGAAAATGGTGATCAAGTTGCTAAGTAGATCTCAGAGAGACAGAATTTGACTTTAGACTGCTGGGCTACAAGAGTAGAAATTTTGAAAATAACTGTGAATAGAACATGAGGGGAAGACCATATCATTGATACAGGAAATTGTATGTTTAATTTTATCTCATTAGTACATAAACATTAAAAACAACCTGCTTATTCTATAAATAAAATACAATAGAATATAATTCTTTATTGCCCAATGTGATTGGACACCCAAGGAATTTGTCTTTGGTGTATATGCTATCAGTGTACATAAAGAAAAAATAAAAGACAAGATCCATTCATCAAGAATCTTAAGGTACAACACTTAATGATAGTCATAGGGTGCAAATAAGTAATCAGGAAACAATCAATATCAATATAAATCATAAGGATGCAAGCAACAAAATTACAGTCCTGCAGTCATAAGTGGGAGGAGATGGCAACGATGAGAAGACTAATAGTAATGCAGCCTTAGTGAATAGTTTGACAGTGGCAAGGGAATTATTTCTTTAGCAGAGTGATGGCGTTTGGGGAAAAACTGGAATAAATCTGATTTGATGTCACTGGGTCAAAATAAAGTTTGAGTTTTATATTATATTATTTGCTTATATTGGCAAATTTCCAATAAGCCTTATTAATTATTAAATCTGAGCTTTACCCTGTTTGATGCAGAAGAAAAAACATCCAGACAGATGGCCTAGAGTTCCCTTGAATAGTTTGGATAAAATAAATGCAATGAAGTCGAATATAATTCCAAGGTTGAGTGGCTGATCCTTTTAGATACTTAAATCTATTAAACTATTTTAAACACATTAATGCATTTGTTTAGCAAGGAAGTCCAACAAAATTTTTATAGCACAAAGGACAACTATTTGTTAAGAAAAGTGAATTTAACTTTCCTTACCTTCAAGTTTATTACTGTACATTCATACTACTTTGGTCACTATCTGGTACAAACAATTTTAAAAAATGCTATTCTTTGTTGGGCTCAACCTGAGAGTTATCTACTTTCCCTGTACTCCAAATCCTCTTTGGTAGTCATATCCCTTTTCTTCTTTTTAAAAATCTTTTTAAAATTACTTTGCCACCTATCCTGCCATGGAACTTTCAGAGACTAATTTTATACCATAAATCTTATATCAAAATTATTGGATTACACATTTTTAAAGATTTTCATTCCATCTTTATTACTTTTTAAGTAACTCAAGGTGGCAAATATACAAAGTATTCTTTCTTTTTTTATTTTCCCCAGAACAATAACCTCACGAAATAAATTGGGCTGAAAGACAAGAACTGCCCCAAAGACACAGCCTGTTCTTCGTGCCTAAGGCAGGACTAAAACTCAGGACAAAACGCCTCATTTCCAAACCAATACCATAATCACTTAAGTTACCTAATTTAATTGAACAACTATAAATAAGCTTAAAATCTACCTGTTTATCAATTACATTTTACGTTGTAACCCTAGTTTTAAAATAATATCTGAATCTTAGAGATGGTGGGAGCGACACATTAAATTAAGTATTTCAGACCATTATAAGTAGCCAGTTTGGTTGAAATGCCCAATTAGAAAGTCCCAGGCACTAAAGTTTAGCAATGGATGGAGGGACACATTAGGCGACATCTTTCAGACCATTACAAGCAGTCAATTTGATTGAAATGCCTAATTAGAAATGAGGAAACTATAAGTCCCTTTGGTATGGCTGACTTTGGGCTGGGCGCTCTCTCTCAGCCCAACCTCCTCACAGGTTTGTGGTTGTGGGGAACAATAGGAGACAGGCATGTTAGGTAAACTTGCTGTATCTATATGTGTGTGTATGTATATGCATATGTATGCATAGTATATGTGTTGTATGTATGTATAAGTATATGGATGCACATATATACACATACAGTAGGTGCATACAAAGACATACACCAAGGAGAGAGATGATAATAGATGGTGATTATTATTGTTATTGTTATAGATAGATAATCATAACAACAACAACTTTGACTTAACTCAGCAGTAACAAATGTTCTTAAAAGTTTTGTGAAATTAAAACATGACCTACATCACAAATTCATTTACTTCACAAATTTGGTAGCCTATTCAATTTAAGCACCTGCTATGTAGCATATTTGTTTTTAGGCCTCTTGTTGCTTCTGAACCATAACAATGATAGTAATTATTTATGTGGTTTTGGAATAATGAGCCTGGGAGGGTCTCCTACTAAAGCAATGGAGGAATTAAATTAGATTCATGTTATCTTAAAATGAGGTTAATATTGCAACAGCTTCAGCAAAGGAAGAAAAGGAAAGAATGCATTTCTACTGGGTGTCTAAGAATACATTTAATGAGGGTTGATTACAAGATGCTTCTCAGGAGTTAGAGTATTAACCCATATGGTTTGGTTCTGTACTACTAATGTTGGCCTTGAGCTGTCATCAACAGCATTGTTAATATGACCCTCTTTGTTAAGATTGCTTATATTCTTCTTGGCTAGATTCCCCACTGTCCTGAATCTATCAAGAAATCAAGAATGGATTTGGGGGAATAGAAGCTGTCTCAAAGAATTAATAAACTGGAAAGAGAAAATAGATTGTCAACATGTGCTATTTGTCAAGAATTTCCTGGAGAGGCAAAGGCAATTTTCAACCAAATATGGCCAAAGTTATGAAGTTATTTAGAACAGAATTTCTAGATGTTTATTTTTTCTTTGTATTTTCTTTGCCGCTATAAGTTTATTAACTGTGTGATCGAATTAATTTTCTAATGCTGATGCATCCATTTGATTATTTTATTATATTCTATAAGTATATTATGTATTAAAGACAAATGCAATAGTACTTTGGTACTCTATTGCTTCAAAACTTGTCAAATTTGGTACCCAGTGCATTTTGACATGGAAATGTCCCAGTACTCAGTGTTTGTTTAGTACTTGATGTACTGCAATAGGAATAGGGGGACGACTGTGGAGAATAGATAGGAAGTATGCCATGTTAGGGAAGATCACTGCAAAAGGAGGGGGTGGGCCACACAGGGCGGATAGGAAGCTGGCTATGCTGGAAGGTTGTTGACATAGGAAAAGGGACAGATATAAAGTTCTTTCCAGCCAAAGCAAAGGGTACATGGTAAGTCACGTGATTTGTTTGGAACTCATTCCTTTTAGTACCCATCACATCTCCCAGGACTAATTAACGATGAGAACTGAGATACCGTTGTAAAGAAAAAAGGTTAAACAGCAGGTAGATAATATCTACCTTATGGAAGACTCCTCCCAATCCTTCAGCTCCTGAGCTAGATCAGTTTCAGTCTGAGATTCAATGGAAATTAAGCAGTGCATTTCACAAGGATTATTGTGCTTGTTCTTGCATGCAGTAAAGAAATAATTATTTTGAGTATATCTTAAATGTTGTAATTTAAACTTCCAGTATTAAATCATTTGGCCATCTTAACCCAATTTTGTCTTCTCCTTTTGCTTCCTTGCTTGTTTGATTTTTTTTTAAAGTAAATAATTAAAAAAAAAATGTTTGCAATTAATTTTATAAAGTGGTTGATGAAGTATGCTGTAAAAATCAGGTATCCAATATGACTTTAAATTAGTTAGATGTGAAAACTATCCTTTGAAGGCTGGTAAGGATTATGAATTGAGGGGAATTTATGGACAGTAAACTAGAATGCTGCAAGAAAGTTGAAAGGGCTTATTATTGCCAAAATGATTAGATCATGTTATATTTAATTTCTCTATTAATGACCAAGAGGAAGCCTTTCATATCACTCCCATTAATCTCCCTGTCCTTAATGAAATAGAAATTAGAAATGCCAATTCTCATGTGAGAATACCAATAACAAGCCTACAGATATCCAATAGTTATCAGTGGAATTTGCACAAAGATTCAATAAGATAGAGTAGTGATATTTAAGATTGCAGCAACAGCATTTCTCTTATTTGTTTGATTTCAGTTTGACTTGTTTGGCTCTCCTCAAAACAGCAAAATACTGAAAAATTAAACAGCAAGTACAAAATTAACTACATAAACCTTTCTCACACACAGGCTGCATCTTTCTTTTGAGTCTGTACTATCCCATATTTCTCCTTTGTGGTGGGGGGAGATTTAATATATTTTGTTTAGATAAATAACGGAAGTCACATCCTGAGCAAGGAGAGATAGGGTGTCATTTTTATTTGACAACACAAGGGTGGGCATTTAGTTTTCCCCAGTGGGAAGTCTATAATTTTGAAGCAAAAAGTACAAAATCAGGATACGTGAAATCCTAGTCTTAATTAGTTGGGAGATGTGAAACAGATTGAGTTGCTTCGAAATATAGACTGAGCAAAAGCCTGAAGGATATCTATATGCTTCCATTTGGGACATATATTTAACTATCCCAATTCTATAAATAACTGTTACTTCTGTATCAACCTGAAGAAGGATCATCAAATATCTTACTGCCGATATCCATTTTAGATTGTTTGAGGTTCAACATGGCACATACATGTACTTGAAATGTTCTGGATCTGGAAATGCCTTGTTCATAACATAGTTATATTAAAATAATATGTTTTACATGTAATCAGATGAAATCATCTGGTTCAAAATGTATCAGATAAATTGCCAGTAGATGCATAGAACTCAAGGCACCCTATGTGTCTGTTGAAAGACCTCCACGGAATATCATTTTTTCCTGATGCAACTTGGCATTGCCTTCAAACTGAGTTTTCTCACAGACATCTCCGTTTTACGAGTTTTCCCATTCTATACAGGACAGCTGATAAAATAGAGTAAGAAATTTTAAATTTAAAAAGCCATTTTTTGAAATATTAATAGTTTAACACACACACACACACACACACACAGAGAGAGAGAGAGAGAGAGAGAGAGTGAGAGTGTGTGTGAGAGAGAGATACACATACAGGGAGAATGTGAGTATGCATTCTTTGCGTTTCATTTTGTTAACCAAATTCACATCTCACATATACATACAATGATATTACAAGAGATACTGTTTTTTCAAAGGGAAACTTTAAATTAAAGTTTTGCAGTTTTTCCCCATTAAGATTTGTTTGTGCAAAAATAAATCTATTTTTTGATATCTTGACAACACTTCTTGATATCTATTGCTGTCTTAAAACTCAGAGCACCTGGAGCCTCTTAGTGCTTGTACAGTTTTTTTTTTTAAAAAAAAACAAATGTTATAAAAAGAATAAAATGAACCATCTCAGTCAAACGTTTTTCCTCTCTCTTTTGTAATCTCACCAGTGGATTTTTTTAATGATTCTTTTTTATGTGCTTTTGATATTAAAAAAAGAGCCGTGTGATATAAACTCCTTCAACAATATGGCAACAGACACTAAAAATAAAATAAAATAACAAGCACAGATGATAGTTTTCCTGTATTGTAGTATTGTTGTTATTGGTTTAAAAAAATTGTGATTTTTTTTTAAAACTGTTGCTCAATTATCTTGAGCTGTCTGTTTATATTGTATTTCTTGCATACATTCTGAGCTTAGTTTTTCTAGAAGCTTCAGTAAAGAAAGTAGTTTAAAAGCCTATTCTTGACTCTAGTGTCTCCTGTCTAATCAGTGGAAAGGTCACAATAGCTCTATCAACAATCTTTGCTCATTTTTGGTGGTAATATGATTTGTTTTCTGCTCTCAGTACAGCCTTCCTTTACTTACTCTTCCTTACAGAAAGTAAAGATTTCAAACTAGCTCTATTATTTCCTACCTTAGGGTAGTGTTACGCTAATATAGCATATATTTATAAATCTTTATATCTGATTTTCTGGAATTTCTTTAGTATGCTCAAATGCTCTTTTGTTATTATTTCTGAAATCAATCTACTTCAAACTCTAGCCTTGATGGTCTCTAAACAACACAATTGACCTATAATAAATGGTAAAATAAAGGAGAACTCTTTTCGTACACTGAAAGGATATGATTAATAAATATTTTGCTGGATTCTATTCAGCAGATTGTAAAGATGTAAGAGCCCTGAACGGACAAAAAGGCCTAAATAGCTCATGTTATCCACACTGACAGGCCACATATTCTAGGAAACCATAAACAGATTATGAGGATAATCATAATCTGTTATTTTCTGTTATTTTCCACCACTGGTATTCAGAGGACATGCATCTTTGAAAAATATACAATCCCTGATGTTGTGTTCAAATCCATGTCATTTTTAGTAACACTCTAGTACTAACAGGGACTTGCAGTCAGGAGAGGCAGAGGAGGCAGAGCCTCACCACTGTCATCACGAAAAGAAAATGTAAAAGGAAAAAGGCAAGAGCTGCTGAGGTCAGGCTGAGCTAGTGGCTGCCAGAATTCTGCTCACTGCCAGAAGTTCAGTCCTGAGTGGCTCAAGATTGACTCAATCTTCTTTCTGAAGTCAGTATAATGAGGACCCAGATTGTATGCTGATTCTGTAAACTGCATATTGTAAAGCACTATAAAGCGTAGATAAATCTAAGTGCTACTGCTATTACTTATCCGGCCTTTTGTCATTCAGGATTTTAAAGATGATAACCGGAACCTCAAATTATATCTATGAAGAAACTGGAGTTAATGCAGCTCATGTAGTTGTAATGTAATATGGCCAAACCACGGGATGCTTAGAATTGCAGGTTGCTTAGAATTGCAGGCTCTACTACATTTTGGACCAGTTGTGATTTTTGGATAGTCTTCAAAGTTAGTCCCACTCAGAGGAGATGATCTTCAAGGTCAGCCCCATACAGAGCATATCACAACTCAATAGATGAATAATGGTGCCAAATCCAATCTAAATATCTGGTTAATTGTGCAATAAACTTAACAATAATAATTCATCAAATGTATATGGTGCCCAGCATCCAGCAAAGTAGTCTGCCTGGGAAATGACAAGGTTGAGTGATTGTGAACAAGCCTCCTAGTCCAGCAATTTCTTAGACCAGCTTGAAAATGGGGGTATCAAAAATTATTGTAATGCCAGAATGCATGGTTGATAACAGAATATACATTAAAATACAGAATACATTGTATAAATACACAGTAGTCAGGATGGGAGGAGCAAGTACAGAAAGCTGCTATTGAACCTATTGGATTTATATTGTCATTAGTTGATTAAACGTGCCTATGAATTTGTATTGTGACTTGTTTACCTAGGATTACATGGAAGTGTTATACATATTATAGACTTAGAAAAGTTTACTCTGAAAGTTTCAAGAAAGCAAGTAGCAGAATTCTTAGTTCTTTTGTGATTAAATCTTTTTTGGTTTAGGCAACATTAGATGGGATTCTGGAATTCTATCAGGTACAAATAAGGAGGCACAAAACAGAGTAACAGTTAAGACCAATAACCGTATGAAATAATGATAGTTATCATTACTTATTGATAGAGGAAAGATGCCAGTAGGTCTAAGTATAGCTACTACTTCTGCTTCAGTAATGCATGAACAGATTTGCATTTCTATATATACTTAAATGTCCTTCCTTCCTTCCTTCCTTCCTTCTTGCTTGCCTTCCCTCCCTCTCTCCTTCCCTCTCTCTCTCCTTCCTCCTCCCGTGCCCTTTCTTCTCATCTCTCTCCCTCTCCCCATCACTCATATTTGAAATTAAAATCATGGGTAGTATATTGAGTTTCTTTCCCATAGTCTTTAGTCATCATTAAATTTTTTGGCCCCATCCTAAGAAATGTGGTGAACAGCTACATCAATATAATGGATGCCATAGTTCTCCGTAGGCAAATCATGTGTTCTCTCTTCAATAAAAAGCATGAGCTCCATTTTTATTTACTCTAAAGTATGTAAGTAAAACTAATCTGAGTATGTGGATGGATAAATTCTAACTAGTTGCCATCTGTTAATTGCACCAACAATTTGTTGATAGCTCCAAAACACCAATTTGCTTGAATGCACTTTCAATTTGAATAACAAAGATAACAAATTCCTAAAAGAAAGGAAACATCTGGTTGGATTACATCCACTGCACATCATATCAACACATTTAATGTATCTATTTTATAAAACATATTTATTTAAAATTTGTATATATTTCAAATACAGTTACTTTAGATGAACATTGCATGTGATATGATAGAGCATGTCATAAAAAAGCAACGAGGCCTCTTTCAGTAGGAAAAATACGCCAGTGATAGACTCAGCCAAAAGTCACAATGGGTGGATTTTGGCTGGCATCAAGCCAGGAAGGAACATTTTTGTTCCTGTCCCCACCTCACAAAATGCACACATTTCCACCTTTTTACATACACAAGCATATCCACCATCATCCCATATGTATCCAACCATCCAGCAATTGTATGGCAAAGTACTTGATCTAAATCAACTGAATGTTGAAGCTTAAAAATATTAAGTATTTCACACTATTCGTACATTTTTTAATCTTACAGAAACAAAATATAGCCTATTACCTCAATAGGATGGCATATAAATTTAATAAATAAATAAGTAAACAAATAGGAAAAAGTTACACAGGTCTGCTAGAGAAAAACTCCAGACTTTATAACAGAGTTCTTGAAAAGATGAAAGGACCAATCAAAGAGGCATATTGAAAGTTATTCCCAGTATCTCTGCATTTCTAATAGTGCAAGGTGTTGTGAAAATGCACTGCTAGCATTGTATTATTACTCCTACTGTTGGAAGCTTGAAATCTTTGCTCAACTGCTGCATAGACCCATAGAATTTACACATTAGTTTCAACTACAATATGTTCAGAGAAGAAAAAGAGCTGCATAATGCATGTATAATTTGCTGCCACCATCTGGGCTCATTCTTTAATGTTGCCAGTCGTGAAAGACAGGCTATTTTCATCTTTGCAAAGTTTTCCAAGGTAAAAATATCATTATCCTCTCTTAGTGATTTCTCCAAGTTTCCTCTCTCCTTCTTTTTCTTCCTCCCTGAAGTCGTCTGTAGAGTTTGGAATTCTAATATGTTTAAGGGGAGAAAAGCCCTGCTGTGCTAGTTAATGGGTTTTGTGAAAAGGGAAGGGATGGTTTCTGAGAGGCTGCTACACCTGTCGCCTTGTCAGAGTCATGGAGAATCAGTGGGACCCACCAACTGGTTACATGTCATTGGTGAAGGGAGGAACTGGGGTCTCTATTCATGAGAGGAGCCATTAGGGACCCCGAGAATGCCACCAAGGCATGTAGGCGCACGGCAATCGAAGTCTAACAGGTGCCATCATGTTATATAGTTTGACAGGGTGGCATTTGAATTGCACAATTACTTTTTGATATCTGACAGTTTTGGTTTTGGGAGAGAAGAGGAAAAAAGAACGTTACAGGAAAAAGTGGCCTGACAAAGCAATGGATTAAAATATGACTGTGGAGTTGCATTGAAATGATCCTTCTTTTCTGCTATTGTCTGAAATAAATGGAATTAAATAAATATGCATCTTTATCTGTCTCTTTCTCCCATTTCTTTCAGTTTCAGGGCAAATAGGAAGTTGTTTATGTTGTAAAAAGAACATTTTGAAATCCAAGCTATGTTTTATACATTTAACATTCTGAATATTTTCTGAATAATGAGGTATTGGGGGGGGGGGGATCATTATGAGAAATTCTAGTGGTTCTATGACAGAAAGAAAAGGACTCTCCGGTTGTGCTTGTCTCCCATTAAGCCTCATCCACCTCTGAGGTCTTCTTGGCAGCTACAGAGAAGCAGCCAGTCAGGGTTACCTTCTGTTTCCCTTTTCCATGACTTCCAGATATAGACTTTTGGAAAAAAAACCTTCCCCATAACTACAAGGAATTGCGGAGGGAGTAGAGATTCATTGGCACTAATACGATTTTGTTTCATTGCCATACGTAGCTCTGGAAGGCAGCTATTTTTTGAGAAGTTATAATGGGAAGTTAAGAAGGAACTCCATTTTCCATGTATTGTGATCTTCTACAAAGTGTTCCTGTAGCAGCTATGGACATTAAAGAACAACAGAAAGTGCAGATGGCTGCTATAATATGTATTTAGTTCCTGACTTCTCCCTGGCTATAGAATGGTCATTTAAAACAACCATCTGCACACATACCAGCTGAAATGTGAGTTAGATTTGATGTAAAAACAAGAACAATGTTTTTTTTATATAAATCATTGAGCAAATAATTATATATTTGTGATTGTTATTGTTATTAGTGTATGGCATTGTTACAGTAGCCAAGAGACCACAATACCATCACAGAGTAGTAGTTTGGCTTGACCAGTCCTGTTGTAGGACATGCTTGAATGCTTCCCAAAGTTCACACAGGAAGATGAGCTTCACACCAGAGAGGAAGATGAGTGTGGCATCACCCAAGCCCCCCCCCCTTCCCGGAGTTGCCTAACAAGCAAACGCTGGAACTGGGGAGGTTCAGAACCGTCAGGAATCTGACTGACTGTATAGAATACCAGCTTGTTGCCCCAGCAAAGTGATATCTCTCTACTTACTTGCATAGAGCATGCATTCAAACTGTTAGGTGGAACAAAATCTGAAGCAAGATTTGACAGACTCTCACCTTGCCACACAGTGCTGTGACTTGAGCCACTGGATCTGAGACCGTCCCCAGCATCATTTTGAGACCAAGTGCCTCCGATATATTTGTGATAAATGGATATTCCTTCATGTAATATGCTTAGCCTCAGACTATGGCTAACAACTGAATTTTTATATCAACAAATACATTTTGTACAAGTTCTTCATTCGTATACCTGTACAGGAGCCACTTGGGTACCCCGAAATTAAGAGAAGCATCAACTATTAAGCCTTCTACTGTAGTTCTTCTGTGGAACTAGATGGGCTTGGAATGACCACTGTAGCCCTGGGTAGATTCCAGCACCATGGCCAGCACCATCAAAGCCTCCATTCTTGCCACCATGAAATCTTCCGTCTGGTTTGCTGTGCATATTTGACATCTCAACTTTAATCAACATTTTATTCCAGGTTGCCTGGGACAATCGTAAGCTGCCAAGCATGGCATTTCCTGACTGGATTCCTATTGTTTTCTTTCCACTTTTACATCACCTTCCAAGAAAGAAGCTGAATTTAGCAAAATTCTATATTTTCTTTAATGATGCAATCAGTTTTCAATCCAAGTTCTTTGAGAACTTCTATGAACACCATTTAACTTATAAGATTCATGAAGCATAAAAACAAAGGGAAGAAAGGAGGATTTGGAATCGACAGATTTACCAGTTCCTAATTACAAATAGGAGACCAATCCCTGTTTCAAGTGGCTTGTTTTATTTGACAAATTCTAACAAAAGAAAGGTCAGAACTGCAGAACATTTTCCTCATTAACTCAGCTTTCACTTTTCTGGATTTTTTTTATTTTTAAACTCCTTATTTACAAAAGAGATTTCACTCAACTCGTAACAATTCATATCCTGAAGCACTGGATTTCAGTTCTACTATAATATAGTGATTGCTTTATTCCCAACAGTGTAGATTTAGAACTATTTTTTAATGATTACACAAACATGAATGCACATACATTTTTAGAAAAAGAAGACCCTCAAGCTTGCTTTATAGATTTATGCCTTTTCCACCTTTGGGCCCCTCAAAATCATGGAAATTGCATCTTGAGAGAACAGATGAAGACAGAGATGGAGGAATTATCTTTTTAACAGCACCGTAGCACTATGTCTATAATGTAAATGTTCAGTTTCTTGAATCCCAGTTTGAGATTTGAAAAAAATCATTGCTAATTGCATGTACATCACTTGATTTTATCTATAATTGATTGCCAGAAGAAACAAAAACAAAATTTAAATTTCTATGAATATTAGTTTATTATACACAAAAGCATTGTTCCACATCTCAGATTATTCAAGGAACAGTTCAGCCTACATTTTCAGCGCATTAAATTTTAAATATTAAGAAGTCCTAACCCGCTTCTTGAAAAGTTTAATCGAATCTTTCTTTGTATCCAAAACTTTCAACAAGCTTAATAATGTCAAGATTATTGAAATAATAATTACCATTTCTGGATAGGACTAAAATAAAAATGTTGATTTTTTTCAAAATGCCAGATTTGATTTTTGTCCTGAATGTTATACTTTTTCTCTTAATCCTGACAAAAGTGAATATATCAAAAATAGATACTAAGTTATTTATAAATTAACTACACATGTTAGCGCAAAGACAGATGTAGTTTTAATTAATCATCTTTCCACCTACCCATCTTAAAAAGCACTTTAAATAAGCAAGTTAAATCACAATTAGGCCATCTGAAGACACTGACTATAAATAATCCCTTCCAATTAATCTCCCTTTAAAATGAAACACAATGTGGTGTAAGTAAAACAGTTTGATGAGCTTACAAGGAGCAGCCATTTCTCAGTCTTTGGCACTTTAATAGACTCATTTCATTATGAATAAATCAACTTCAGAGTTTTTTTGTTTTTCTTCCCAAAAGCAAATCCTAACTAGAAATTGCAATAAAAATATCCATCCTTGACGCGGCTTCTGAAATGCAACAATACAAAATCCAGCTGATATTCAAAAATATACTTTGCCAAAAATCCATATTTTAGAAATCTGACATCTGGGTTGCCAATTATGTTTAAACCTAACTCAGCCCTATATTCCCAGAACAAATACTGTATGTAGTTGCCTTTCTTTTTCTGTTTTATGTAGGCAGCAGATAAATGTGTAGTTTCATTACTTTGCTGAGCAATTAAATGCATACAGCAATTTGCGTCAGTGCTGGTCTAGGGGAATTGAGATTACTTTTGCCCACATGTTATGATCCAAATTGCCTACCAAACTTGCAACTACTGAAGAGAGGAATATTTACGAGTACAACTTGTACTTCCTTGTCCCTCTGAAGTCTTCTATTGGCCTATAAAGTTTTGAGTCAAAAGCTGGCAGTCTGATCTGCATGGGCCAGGAACAAGCAATTTTAGGAGCCTAAGGCCTGGACGTGGTTTTGCTGTAATTTCTCTACAAACTTTGTCAGAAAAAATATATTTTAAAAAACACTAGGCCATAAGCATGACCATGAGGACAAAGAAGGTAAAGTAAGAGAAAGAAAATCACATTAACTACAGTTGATGTAATTTAATTTATAATTGTATAAGTGAATATATTTAGCAACAGCAATAGCATTGTTGTTATACACCACTGTGCAGCACTGTCTGGGTAAGTACAATGTAGAAGCATAATTTTCATATGGCCTCCAAAATTTGGGGCTGCATTTTACTGACCTCAAAAGGATGGAAGGCTGAGTCAATTTTGAGCCCCATCAGGACTGAACTTCAGGCTGTGGGCAGTACTGCTCAACCACTGCGCCACCAGGCATTTGACACAAGATGGGCAGCAAATAAATGTCATAGCCAATAAAGTCCTTTTGTTATCTTAAAGTTCCCACAGCTAGTAACATCACAAAGCATCTGCAGCATCAGCAGCATAGGTTCTAGGTGGCATGTAACATATATCTTACCTGTTTGCTTGTTGTGGGACAATTGTTTTACTTCTATTGGGTTGAGTCTAAGTTTTGCTAGACTTTTTTTCTCGTGTCTTCAGGCCACTTTTCACTCACAGGGCCTGATTTTTAGAGAGGTCTCTAAAGAAAGCACCATTGGATCACAGGGGAGACAAGACTAAATCACCAGACATTACATTATGTTTTTGAGTTTCATAACCAGTCCACAGTTTGACAAAGGAGGAGTCAAGCAAATGAAAATGGGCATGTACCTGTGGAATGAATCCAATTATTCAATTCAATATAATATGGCTAAAATGATTACTTCCCATATATTTGATATTTTTTCCTTTCTCTAGAATTATTAGAGAAAATTAAAATTACTTTGCCAGCAGTACTAGCACTAGTAGTACCAGAGTGACTCTGCACAAACTTTTTATGCCATGGTGTACAGTGAGACACCATGAGGTTTTGACTCTTGTTTTAAACAAGGAATCTCAGGTGAAAAAAGAGTCAGAAGAGAACTAAAACGATACAATTTAAAGACAAAAAGCCCACTTGAAAGACACATGAAGATTGAATCACAAAAAAGTTTGTGGTTCTCAGAGACATCGGGATACCTGAGGATGTTTGGTGAACTAACTGCTGTATTTTTTTCACTGTAAGTTCCACCAGACCGTAAGACAGACATGAGCTTTAGAGGAGGAAAACAGGGAAAAAAATCTGCCTCCCAGCATCCATCTGGTATTCAACTGGCTGGCATCCTTGCGGCAAACAGCAAAGAGCCTGGTCAGCTTCAGCATGTTATCACAGTCCCAGCACATGGCTCCTCCTCAGGGCTCCCCTCTGTTGCACCCATCCCCGGTCAACGGCGCTGAGCTGCTGCCACTGCTGGGGAACATGGGAGCCTTTGCAGTTGAGCAGCTGATTGGCCGTTGGATCAACCTCCCAGAATACTCTGCAGATCAACTGTTTGTTTGTTGGAATGCTGGAATGTTTATTTAATTTGTATGCCGCCCCACTCCCGAGGGACTCGGGGCGGCTAACAACCAAAGGTGGGAAGGGGGTACAAATAAGACAAAAGACAAACAGATTAAAAAACAACAACAGTCACAACATTTCAAGTGGGGCTGGAAATCCATCAGCCCCAGGACTCCTGTTCTAGGAGATGGAGACCGCTGCCACTGCCACCTATTGCCACCACCATTGACCATTTGCCGCTGCCGATCGCCACCGCCTCTCACCGCTGTTCACTGCCAACCACTGCCGCTGCCTATCACCACTGCCACCATTGAAATGGTGAACGGTGGTGGTGGCGATTGGTGGAAGTGGTTATAGGTGGTGGCAGCAGCGATCCCCATTTGGCAGCAACGATCGGTGGCAATCAGCAGCAATCGGTGGCAATCGGTGACAATCGGCGGTGGTGATTGGCAGCAATCGGCAGCAATCACTGCCACCTAGAACAGGTGATCAACAATATTCCAGTTGAGCAATCCAGCCACCAATCAGCTGCTTGGCAGCAAAGGCTGAAGCGTTTTCTGGCAGCAGTGAATGGTGGCAGCGGTGATGACAGGCCTCCTTCCCCCCCTGCCACAATATCCACTTTATAAGATGCACAGACATTTCCACCCCCCTTTTTTTGGGGGGGGTGCGTCTTATAGTGCAAAAAATGTAGTTTTTGTTGTTTGCTGACAGGAATAAATATAATTAAATGTCAAGAAATTGCTAACATTTCACTTCTACAGTTACATTCTTGAAGACTTCTGCAATTCTAGAGTTACTAAAGGAAATTTTTTTTTGATTAGTTCTATCGCAATTAGATAACAACAGAACCTCAAAGAGTAGAATGTGTCTTTGCTCAGCTTCTACAACAAACTTCATAAGTGCTTAAAAGCATTTAAGAAAAGAGAATTACTAAAACTAGAAATGTAATGACTCTGTTATTCATTAAGCAATCATTTTATCACATTTCCAGATAAATAATGGCAGGCTGAAAGAAATTCAACGGCCTGTTACAAAGCTGATACAACAACTTGAGGATGTGTCATATGAGGACAGACTGAAGGATCTTGGGATATTTAATGTATAAAAAAGAAGACTTAGAGGAAACTCATCATTGCCCAGTAAATCAAAAGGTGCCACAGGAAAGATAGATAATATTGGCTCCTAATTAGGATTAAAAATAATGAATTGTTTGGACATTGGAGTTAAACAACAACTCCCAGCTGTTCTTGAAAGAACTGCTCCATCCTGCTATTGGTTTTCCTGATTCCCAAGTCTGTAAATCCTGTTTTAGCATATCATTTGCTCAGTCATCTCCTATTCTCCAAAAGATCAGGAGAAAATATCCACTGTGCAGTAGTTTCTGGTCTGCAGCCAGATTATACACAACTTGAAAATAGTGAAGGGCCAAAGCTTAGATAAGCAGAGTTGATGGCCCCAGACAAGTGTGCCCTTTTTGAAGGCATAGTACTTCATAAAATCTTTCCCTTAAAAACATCGCTGAATGGCTTTCAAGTGAAACTGACGGTATCTTAGTTCCATTCCATAAAGGGACTTGGACACAAATAGCTTGATGGCAGCTGGAACATATTGTTCTCCTCCTGTATAGGAGACAGAATAACTACAATACTTATTTGCACCTTCTGAGAAAAGCATAAAAAAGGAGAGCTTTCCAATTGTCATTTGAATAAAAAATCACCCCCAAAATAGATAAAACAGGCCACCTGCTCAAACATCTGTCCATTAATATAAATAAAATAAACCTTCAATAATCCAATTCCCATTTTTAGATCTTTTGAAAACAGAGCTTTTGTTTTAAAGCCGTTTAACTGCAGCTGATATGCCTTGCAGAAGAAAGATGAAGAGCAGGGAGCCTTCTTCAGTCATATTCCGTTTCCAATTCTACTTTTGTTAAATAATTGACCAAGGATTTTAAGTAGAAATTGAAACAAAAGCAGTAACAAAGGTTATATATGTAGCAAGGATCAGCTGCATTGTTAAGTGTCTGGAGGGAAGTGGTGGGCTAGTTAAGGGGAAAACACGGAATAATTACCCTACGTAACTGAAAAGAGAGTAGATGCTTTTTATCACTTGTCATGTGCAAAGCAAGGAAAAGACCTGTGATTTTGTTAAGAGGGAGACCAAATTTAATGCGGTGGTTAAAAGAGCAGTTCGTCCAGAATCCATTTATAGATTAGAGTAATAGAGCAATAGAGTCACCAGTCACTAGATATATCTTTGAACTTTTTCCTCACCATTTATTTCTAGATGTGTTCGCAAAATAAATGAATGCAGCATATAACATAGATTTTGGTTTTGCTGTATATTTTCCATTGAAGATTTTACACAAATACTGTTATTGTGGTTCCTCCTTCACAACCTCTTTGGATGCAAGAATATTTTCTGTCTCCATCTAGTCTATGTACACCGTATTTCAGTATAATATATCCCACTTGCAACGTGTAGTAAAATGGACATGCAACAAGTATCAAAGAGATATTGCCTTTCACTTTTTAAATACTATATACATATTTACAGCTAAAGTCTAATCTGGAAGAATCAAAAGTGCTCCTGGTGCCTTTCTGGATTTAGGCTGGCAGTTTATTTAATACCACTTAGGGGCTACTTTATTCCAAAGGACTCTGGGAAGCTTAAATAAAGTACGAGCAGTTTTAAAAAGAAACGGATTGTAAACATCTAGAAGGGAAACTATATAAGACCAAAACATTCTGCATGGGATCAAATGGTACCCAGTCCAAAGGTTTAGGAAACATCCAAGTATTCATTGACTTTGTAACTGACAGCAGGGCAGGAGCTGTATGAAGACTGGTGGTGGGGTTGGAGGCCATCCCAGTGGGCAAACACTTCCTTAAATAAGTCACCTTTCCTAGATTCTGACAGGCTTCCCTTTTAACAAAGGCCTGGAAGGACATTCACTCTACCTTCTTCTCAAAAATGGGAAGAATCAGATTGCAGGGGGGAAAAAATCTGCACACCTCCATGAGAAGTCCAATTATTTTCAAGGATCAAACCATTCTCTTAATAATAACAACCCTCCTTCTACCTTATAACTGGAAAGTGTCATTCAAAGCAACCAGCTCTGAATATAAGTGAGCAGATAACAATTCCCAGAAAAAACATGATATTGTTTATCTTATAAACTCCAGATAGCATTTTGCATTTTTATCCATGGTCCACATAGCCTTCTTTCACTTGAGATTACCCTATAATTCCTAGCGAGAATATTTGTTTTATGCCAAGCTAGGAAGACATTATGGGTGTTGAATAAAAGATTGAGTTTATCTAGTATAGGTTGAGGAGATGTTGCTGATGAAAGCAGAATATATACAGTAATTGAATGAGGTCTTTAATCTGGGCCATTTCTCTTTCTCTCATTTTAAGTGCCTTTCACCCACCCGAGCGCCAGAAGAGAACTACATCAGCATGACATTAGTTGTCTCCACAGGTGGTATTTAGCTGGTTCAGACTGGTTCCCTCGAACTGCAAGCGGAAATCGCGTGTGGGCCCGGCCACCTGCCCTGGCTCTATGCCGTCCTATTTAGGCATGTTTTTGAGTCTGGGCGCATGCGCAGAAGGTGTGCACATGAGCAAAGTGCATACACGGAAAGCCGGGCACATGCATGGATGGGGTGAATGCGCCCTCAAAGTGGCCGTGCGTGTGTGAAGCGAGCAGGCGCATTGGGCGTGGATCAGTGGTAACAAAATGTGAAACCCAGGGCTGGTTCTCTCCACTGATTATCACTCTCCTGCCTCTATTATCTCAGTCTCCTTCCCTGGAGTTTTTTTCTGACCTCCCTCACTGGTGTCCACGTGGGCAGCCAAGAAAGCTCCTAGGCTACTATTCAATTTAATTTATCACAATGGTGTAATTTAGAGCTACTATGGAGAGGTTTCTTGTGTCTTGGCAAACTTGTTGTGAGTGTAGACAAACAAAGGTACCTCACATTTTCTAAGCCATTCAAAAGTGGCATCATAAAAAAATGAAGAAAATTTCAGAACTTCATAATAATGGATAATAGAGAAATATTTCTCAGTATTAGTAGTTGTTTTTGAATACGATGTATGCAATGGGGAACTGAGGATTTATTAGAATTCTGATGAACATTTAGACCTACACAAGGAGTTGCATATTAATTGTTGCTATACTTGTTCCAAAGCTTCTTTTCCCAATTTGGAAATCACTGGATACATCATCAAAATCATTTTAATGGACTGAGAAAACCACCGAGCTTTCTTTGTTCCTTTTTGCAAAAGTTCTTTTATTTTATTTTTTAAAAACGCTTTAGGAATATAACTGTTAGTTAACGCTGTTGTGACTGTTATTTGGAGAATTAAAAATTAAAGGGAAAGAAAAGCAGGTAGTTCCCAAAATTATGATATCCTTGGGAAATACATTTACTTAGTTGCTGAATTTTTACAAATGCTTCCTATTTTTTAAACTGGATTGGGTTTTTTTTTCTATTTCTGTTTTCTAAATACTGATTAAGACTTCCTTTCTTTTTCTTTTTTCAATGCTCTGTTGCACTTTCTTTTTAAGATTTTTTCCCCCTTAAGTTTGAAATATAAAGAGGGAAGTAAAAGCAAAGGGAAAGAAGTAACACTGCCACTTGGAGGCTTGGAAACATTGCTTTTCTTCTTTCCCTTTAAGCATTCGATCTACATTTCAAGGTCTCTGAGCTTGTTTATTGAAAATGATAGCAGGATGAGCAGGAATTGTTTATACAGGGGCTCCTCCAGGATGCTATCAGTAGCTGGACTGGAGTGAAAAAAAAGCTTGACTTGAAAGACAGAAGATTGCAGTGAACTTGTTTGGAACTTAATAAAAAAGCCTTGGATTTTATATTCCTCCTCCTCCTCCTCCTCCTCCTCCTCCTCATCCTCTTCTTCTTCTTCTTTTTCCTCCTCCTCCTCCTCCTCTTCTTCTTCTTCTTCTTCTTCTTCTTCTTCTTATTCTTCTTCTTCCTCCTCCTCCTCCTCCTCCTCCTCCTCCTCTTCCTCTCTCCTTTCTAGCACTGATGACCTTCCCTAGTTGGGTCATTAAATATCTGCAAGAAAACCACCCAGCTCTGAGAGACCCAAGGACCCCATAGGCCCTTTCTTCTTCTTCTTCTCCTTCTCCTTCTCCTTCTCCTTCTTCTTCTCCTCCTCTTCCTCTTCCTTCTTCTCCTCCTCTTCCTCCTCATTCTTCAACTTCTGTTTGTGTGTCATGCAAGTAGAGCAACCACCATTTTTTTACCCAGAAATCAGAGGATGCACCTTGCATTTGGTAGCTGCCAATTTTATACAATTTCTTCAAGCTTTTAACAATGAAACCAGAATAAACAGCACTAAACCATTCTCAAATAGTTAAAAGGGGAAATTGGATTCCTTCAACTTACTCTCAGTACTAATAAGTGATCCCAAAAGAGAACTCTTGAAAGGAGTTTTGCTTTTGGAATTTTAGTACTGTGGAAGAATTTAAACAACTTGAATATTAATTCAGTGGAGAGCATAATGTTTCTGAGCATAGAAAGAATTTAAAGTATATTTACTAATCATAAAGCTTTTAGTATAGCTTTAACTAGATATTAACCGTTTGATCTCCAGATAAAACTGGTTTGACAATTAGAACTAACAGAAGGTTGTAACCTGCCATTTAACAGGTGCAACATAGCACAAAGCATATATTTTAAACCTTTTCCCTTTTTATAATCAATTTGTAACCAATTACTTTACATTCCTGTAGTTTCTGGTTGGTCAATTATTAATGTACTCTCTTCTCTGTTTCTTGCCCTTGAAGTATTAGTGAACATGTCTAGGTGTGTTTGAATTGGCTTTGCAAATCCATAATAAATTTGAAGATTTAAGTACTCTGGCGTCTTGCTTGAGTAGAGGAAACAAACCCCATCTTGTCCCAGCAGGGCCAAAAACAGAAGGGGAAAAATATTTCACACCATAATGAAAATGAATTAAACATTCCCCTTAGAGATTTTTCCCCAGTCTCCCTCCCCCACTCCCTCCAAATAGTTCTTTCAACAGTATTTTGTATTAAATTTACTTCTATCAGATATCAAGGTCTTTGAATCAAAGTACGGATGCTAACTTCTCATTCCAATCCCTTCTGTCTTCTGCTAAGATCATGCTTTCTGGCACAGAGGATAAAAGATGACAGCAAATTTAGTAATGGAAAATAGAGAGAAAATTCCCCTGAGTTATAGCTGAAGCGCAGATATCATTCTTATCAAGCCTATTGGGAATGAGATAGATGAGCAGCCCCCAGAAATATACTTCGATGCAAAAGGCACACATCCTCCTATAATAAGAAAATGAATTATTATTAATAAAATTGTATAACTTAAAGAATAAAGAACACAACAGAGGCAGACTTGGAATCACTTTGGGGGAAAATGGGGGTGGGTGGGATCATTCTTTAATTTCAGATAATTAAACAGCACGTAAACTCCAGTCTATCACTGTATCACTATAAAATTTCAAACAGTTAGTGCTGTTTAACATCCTGCTGTCACTTAATAACAATGAAGAAATGGCATAATGGATTGTCAGAATTCTTTGGTTCCTTGAACAAATGTATTGGAGAGAGGATTTATATGTGTACACATCCACACACGAGCAGACATCATTCTCTAACACCCACATCCACCCACATACAGTATATATGCAGATATATTATCTGTGAAGGAACATACTAGAGCCTGATATTCTCTTCATTTTTCTCTCCCTTCTCATTCTGTTTACCAGAAAGGTCTTCTTGCACACGAATGTGTTGTGTTGGAATAATTCCTTATATGTTTAAAATGAGCTTAAATTAAGAAAGAATGAAAGAATGTACAAGCAGTCATCATGTCGTTTTACAAAGGCTGGTTCCATATAAACATTTTGTCATTATAAAGAAAAGAGCACATGACGTAGCAAACTACATGTAAATGAAGACAATTATCTTATGAAAGAAAACACATATGTGTAGGAAAGATAAAATGCCCGTTTAAGAAGACATCTGCTTTAACACAACATAGGGAAACATTTGTTTTAACTATAAATAAGAAAACAGCTGGTTTAATTCCAGATAATGAAACACTTGTTTGTAATAATTTAGGGCATTTTATTACATTGATAATCGAAAATAAAACTATTAAAAAAGGAGATTGAGGGGTTCTCCATTTGCAGCTATCACCCAAAATGATTTGGTAATTTTGGATTGAATAAACATATTTTTCTTCAATCTCCATTGATCCGGTATGTTTTATTACATTCCTGGCTTGGAAACAAGCAGGGGGAAAGATTTCTGATCTTTCTGACAAATCAGCTACCACACACTTCTGTTAGGTTCCCTTCAGCAGAATTCAGGGAAGTCAAAGGAAGGGAAGATGGTGATGGCAACTGATGATTGAAAGTCAGTGTCTTCAGACAGGCTCATGGTGTTAACATAAGTACAAGGGGCAAGTTTTTGATCATGAGTCTCTGACCCTCATGTTAACTTTTCTCTCCCTTAGACTCCCTGCCTCTTATGTAAAATATAGAATATTATAGTTGGAAGGGACCTTGGAGGTCTTCTAGTCCAGCCCCCTGCTTAGGCAGGAAACCCTACACCACTTCAGACAAATGGCTATCCAACATCTTCTTAAAAACTTCCAGTGTTGGAGCATTCACAACTTCTGGAAGCAAGTTGTTCTATTTATTAATTGTTCTAACTGTCAGGAAATTTCTCCTTAGTTTTAAGTTGCTTCTCTCCTTGATTAGTTTCCACCCATTGCTTCTTGCCCTAATCTCGGTTGACTCTGTTGTTGTTACCAAGCTCCGTCCATGCAAAGGATTCTCTTAGGAAAGTCTTTAAGGGAAGTCATGAAAAATGCCCCCCATTCACGGGTTCCTACCAGTTCACACCAGTTCAGTAGAACTGGTTGTGGAAATGGTGACTGGGTCTCCAAACAGGTAGGCACGGCATGATCACCACATCCCTGAACCAGTTCCCTGGTTGTCGCGACATCATTTTTGACCCTTTAAAATGTTCTGCGCATGCGCAGACCTATCTATGGGCAACTGTGCACCAAATTGCCAGTAATGGCAGCAAAAACCCACCCATTGTGCCTCCACTGTGATAAATGATTAAGAAGCCTCCAATTCAATCACTCATTTTTCATTTAGGAGGAAAATCTTGATGTTTCTCACTCTGGGTCTCCCTTACTTGTCTTGCCATGCTGGTAATATAGTAATAAATAATTATTTACAGGATTAGATTTCCTCTCTCTTTTTCTTGCTCCCTCTTACTGGTTGTCCTTCCAATCCAATTTGTTGCAGGTAAAAGAATATTGAAGCAAATAATGTAAATAATAGTCAAGAATATTAAATGAAGATATGCAAAACCTGAATTATTGGGAGGACAGGGGTTCAACTATCTCGTCACAATGTTTTATCAATTTTACATTTCCTCCTTCCTCTTCATAATTTAAGCATAAATCTTTACAATGTTTGAGTCAAAACTGAAATGAGGCAAAAATTGTGTCTTCTTAAAATCACCTATGCTTTCGTTATAAATTGAAAGATCAAAAGAAAAATCTATAATTACTTAATATAGAATACATGTGCTAATATCCTTCTGTTTTCATAAAATTGAAATAGCCTTTTAAAAATCAGGGAAACAAATTAGGGCACATTTGCTCAAAATTAAACAGGCTATTTATTTATAAGGTTAAAAAGAAATTTAGATGGATCAGTCAGAATCAGGTAGGATACTCTGAAATAAGAGACCAAATTATGTAAGTGAGCATTTAAAAATAAATGTGTATTCTAACTTTGCAGAATCTAAATTAAGAAAGCAATGAATATTTTTATTGCCTGCTTGTGTGAAAGAGAAATTTATTCCACCAAATCTTAGAAAGCAGCTCTCTGAATTCTTGTGAGCTTAATGACATTTTATCCACCATGGGTATTCTTTTTCCAAAAAAAACCCCAAACATTTAAAAATATAGTAACTCTCAGTATGAAGGATGAAAGTAAGCAATTTTTAATATATATATATATAGTATGATATAGTGGGTTGATCTATTTCTGTAGGGTTTGAAGCCCGTATCTTTTCCATTATGTTGTGCTAAGATATAGCTATTGCATCTTGCATATATTTCTTACTTCTTTCTTTTTTCCTTTTTCCTCCTTCTCAAATAGAAGAAAAAGTTTCCTGGTTCAAATTCTTTAAGGTAATTTGCATATTTATTCCTTCATATTTCATCAAGTGTACTTTCTTCACATCATTTTGTTCTTTAATTATTTGTGGGGGGAAAATAGTGAACAGATTTCTTCAGACAATCTTATTTAACTTGATTCTTCCTTATGAAATCTTCAAAATTAAAATAAAGCAATAGATTACATATCAAGCTAAGAAATAAGAAGCCTTCTGCAGACATTCCAAATATACTTTTAAGAGTTATGAATAGATGTTCTATGTGTCTCTAATTTTTCGTGTTATAGAAAGAGGCTGCAGAGGAAATGCATCTATTCTGAATTAATTGTATGCAGATAATATAGAAGAATTATGTCAGTGTATTTTTAATGAACTATCTTCATGCAGAACATAATTTACTGGGAATATTAATAGTATCAAATGACTAAAATTAGGATAGATGATGATGACATTTCAGATTTGGAAAGAAGATTGGAAATGTTGAGGCATTAGTGAACCCAGTCCTCCATGCTGTGAATGCCAGACTAAGTAGGCCTTTCTTAATGCTTCCCACTAGCTGTCACTCCCTCCGTGAATAATAGCTGCAGAATATTTCTACCTTCTCACAAATTCTTGGCAAATGAAGGAAAAAACGCAGATGCTTATCAGTCATGTTCATGTTGCTCAGCATCTCATCCTCATCGTTAAACATCAACACTCAAGATCTTCTCCAAACTCTGGCGGAAAGAACTGGAATTCCTGCCAAAAAAAAAACCCCGAAGAAAACAAAGTAAAGTAAAATAAATCTTGCAGTTAATTTCCAAAGTAAATACGGGGGAATATCAAATGATCAAAAAGTTTCAGTAAGACTAGGGAATTTGAAGGGTTTGAAGATTACCTAAGAATGTGAGTTTTGGGGTTGCTACCTATGCATTTTCCTCTACAAAGTGAATTTATGTTCTTTTCAGTGACTCCTGCTTTATGCAAAAACGTTTAAACTGTTAAAACAGAAGGCGTTGAATTCAACTTCACAATACAGCTAGAGAAAATCCCCCATGCACAATGGTGTAATTCCGTTAAATTTTTTTCTGCCTATCAGTGTTGGGTTACCACCGGTATGCCCCGGTATGGGTGTACTGGTGCCTGCTGGGAGCACCGGGTACCATTCCGGTATGGTGCTCCGGAGGGCCCGCCCGCCTGCCTGCACTCCTTACCGGTATTTGAGCTATTCAGCGCTTCGTTGGTAACACATGGAGTGTACGGCGCCTGCGTGACGCTCTGCTGAGCAGCTGGAGCATTGCGGAGGCATCGCAGGTAGCAAGTATGCGTGTGCACGCCTGCTGCATGTGTTCATGTGGTGGATTCCGGGCCCCATTGCACCGTATCAGTTGCAACGGGATATGGAACCCACCACTGGTGCCTGTAGTTTATTGTTCAGCAGTGTTACAAAGAGATGTCAGGAGAAGCATGAAGGGCCATTTGAATTATTGATAGCCATTTTATCCTTGCAGTCTAGTGGGACAGAAAAGAAGGGGGAAGGAAGAAGGAAAGAAAGGGAGGAATTCGTCCCTTTTCTCCCATGGCTTTTCCAATTAGCCCCTTAAAAGGACATTTCCTTCCCATCTGTTACCCTGCAATAAACATACAGCAGCAGAGGTAGAGGGCTCACATTCTCTGACAACGTATCATAGAACGCAGTAATTTCTATAAATGTACAGCCAATCCAGCTTGAAAATAGAGAAAACAAGTTTGCCACATTATTTGGAATAGTCTAGGTACTTCCTGATGAGCCACTTTAAATGAATGTCAATATAGATTAAAATAGATTAAGTAGAGAACCACTCAACTATCTTGAGGCAGAACGAAAGGCGTGAGACTTCTAGCACTTTCTATACCTCCCGTCAGAGGCTATCTTCCATTTCAGTGATAGGATTCCAGTAAGTCTAATTACAACCTGGAACATTGGACATGTATGCAAAGTCTACGTTGTACAGGAAGTCCTTGATTTACAACAGTTCACTCAGTGACCTTTCAAGGTTATAGTAGCACTGAAAAAAGTGACTTATGACCATTTTTCAGAGTTAACAACAGTGGCAAGAAAGGACATAAAATGGAGCAAATCTCACTTAACAACAGATACATTGAGCTTAATTGTGGTGATGAGTTGAAGGCCACCAGTTATGTTGACTGTTCTCCTATCGAAAGGTGACCTAAAAATAATGATGTGGGTTAACACTCCCATTGGTTCCATAAAGTCTCGGTTTCCATAATTTCCATATAAAGCCAAGCCAAACTAAACCATACCAAACCTAGCAAAAGTCTTCTCTTACAACATTGGCTAAGTTCAACATTATTTGTAGATTTGGAATCTTTTTCCCACTTAAAACAGGAATGGGGACTTTAATTAGGTGAGGGAGCAACGCCAAATCCTTCTCCCTTCTGATTTCATCCCTTCTGCCACTTCCTTGGTTCCCTCCCACCCTCCCTCCCTCCCTTCTATTTATTCAAAGCATCCTTGAATCAGTTGGGAGTCAGTAAAAGAGAACATTAATGAGATCATTTTCACCGAAATCAACTCATTACCATACTGACTCCCAACATTTTGTGACAGTTATGAACTCGTTTCTTCTCAAGTCATGTTTGTCTCACTGCCTATTTGAAAATAATGAGGCTTTTAAAACATAAAATGGCATTTCTTTTTTTTCCCTCAAGAAAAAAAAAGTTTAGCACTATAGCAAAGCCTGAAGTTCCTTTCTGAGCCTTCTAATCTACAAGACTCATTTCTTTAAGCCATAAGGCAACCAGGTTTCTTATAGGGTTATAAGAAAAGATATGTGTGTGTGTGTGTGTACGTACATACGCATGGACACACACACACACACAAACACACACACACACACACGTACGTACGTATGTATGTATGTATGTATGTATGCAGAAGTTTTTCTCAAGCTACTCAAACATCCTAAGAAAATTAGAAGGGTTGGTAAGATACCTTCAGGGTTCAATTAAGAAAAGCTACCCTAGAAGAGCCGGAAAGGACTAGCACGCATGTGCGAGGGAAGCTTTACCCTTTTACCCTCATTTTTCTTTGCCATCTTTTCTTTGTCGTGCTCCTGGAAATGGAAGATCCATTTAGCAACCATTGCTAATCCAAGTCTTGAATCCTGTCTACAGTAGTTGATTTTAAAAGCTTCCTTGCAACCCAGAACGCTGCCATATTCTCCTTTGAACCATTTCTCCATCTAGTCCGGCATAGTCAATGCAGAGGGGACACCTCAGCAGGAGGTTTTGTAGTTTGAAGATGCAAAGAATTGTACCCTTCCCAAGGGAGTATTATATAGAGATTGCATCCAGTGGTGGGATGCTGCTGCTTTAACAACCGGTTCGGTGATTGTGCGCTTTGTGCATGCACACGCCTAAGGCACTTCTGTGCAGCGCTGAAAATAGAGCATTTGGAAGTTCAGCTGCTTACCTTCCAAGCCAGCAATGGTAAGGAGAACAGGGAAGGGGGGGGGAATCAGCTGTGACAGGTGATTGAGATGAGCTAGAAAGCAGGAAATGAAGGGCAGAATAGGGCGGGGGGAGGGTGGGCGGAGCCAGTTGATTAACCTGGTGAATATCAGCTCTGATTACATTCCACGTAAACAGAATATATTTTACTTTCTTGAATAATCTGAAACTAGACTGAATAATAACATTTGAGCTGCAAAACTCTAGAGAACCAGTAGATAGAAACAAATAGTCTGTCTCTCTTTGCTGCCATCTTCTGGTAGACTAAATTATTCCATCCAGATTCAGGTAATTTTAAATGCTTTATAGCTGTTGATAAACTGTCCTCTAGTTAGATTTGTTGATGGTTTTTCTCGTGACTTGCAGTCAGAAACACAAAATAGGTACACAACCAAGTACTCTTTGTGCATTTTCTTTTGTGCCAATATTTTAGTATTGTCATGGTTTATAGCCAAACAAATACAAAGCCCCATTATCATAATTCAATGACACATTTTATTTGAATAAAGTATTTTCCCTGGACTGCTCTGAAACTGCTGTCAATGAAGGAGATTAGCTAGAAGAAATTCTTTGTGATTTAAGAGCAGAGACAGTCTAGGTCTTCACATATGGCATTCTTTCATTTCTACAAGCTACATTGTCATCTTGCATTCTAACAACTGAAATGTTTGATCGCTATCTCTACAGGCAGCACTTCTGTAACAGAATATGGGTTTTATTGAGCTTTTATCTTTCATTCTATTGTTGCCCATTCTCCATTATCAACTTTTTGTATACAGATATATAATCAGATTTGGGAAAGAAATCTTTTGGGTAAGTGTGGCATTCATGCAGCGGGTCAATGCTGTGCTTGAACAAATGTAGAATGTGCTATTAAAACAGGAATTTAACAGCTTAAAATGATTCGTGCTCAAAAATAACTGCACTTTATGTATTTCTCTCTCATACACACGTAGAAGGGCTGAGATCATTACCTTGTGCTAAGCCATAATACTTAAGCTGCTGTAATTTGCAAATGTTGCTTACCTGCAGATTGATTTGATAAAACATAGTTAAACAAATAACAACTTAGCAATAGATACCATAACATAACAACATATTATGCAAAAGCAACATTTGCAGTGTTTGGATTGATACATAAGTTCCCCCCTCAAGCCTTCTTACACTGTACATCTTTATCTTAAAATCAAATTGGGGTTAGACAAATCACCCTTAAAACCCTTAGAGTCACGGTGGCACAGTGGTTAGAATATGGTACTGCAGGCTATTTCTACTGACTGCCAGCTGCCAGCAGTTTTATCAATTCAGTTCTCACAGGCTCAAGGTTGACTCAGCCTTACAGTCTTCCAAGGTGGGTAAAATGAGGACCCAGATTGTTGGGGGCAAGAAGCTGACTCTGTAAACTGCTTAGAGAAGGCTGTGAAATAGTACATGCATCTAAGTGCTATTGCTAAAACAAACAACTGTTCCTTTTGACGGAAGATTGTCCTCTGACATATCTTCAAACAAGACAGCTACTCACCTGCTAACAATGCAGTCATCTTTTTCATTGCTTTTATTAACTAAGGCACATTTCTAAAGTAGAATATACTGTATGTGTAGGAGACAGAGAGACAGAATTGTTCAGTTGTTCACAAATCAGTGATGGGGACAGCTGGATCATTTGGGAACAAAGAAGCTGAGAATTCTGAATGCGTCTGTCTCACCCAGTTAATTTGCAATTGCAAGATCTAAAAGGAAGTTTAAAGAATAGCAAGACAAATTTGTAAACATCCTTAACAATGAGAGACATTCTTTATTCCATTGTCCTCACTTACCTAAGAATCAATAGCATCAGCAATGGGTTGCAAATTAGAAGTGTAGTTCTTTATTATGTGCAAATATTTAAGTCATGCCTGTAATTAGGTTATATTAACTGTGGGTATGTTTATCTGTGTTTTTTTTAAAATAAACTGAATATTTATTTCAAAAGCAGCATACCTAGGTCAGCAGTGGAGATTGTTGCATAAGTACAAATAAATTCTGATTTATTAATATACAGTATTTATTCAGTGGTGGGATACAAATAATTTAACAACCGGTTCTCTGCCCTAATGACCAGCTGGGTAGATGGGACACAGTGGTTATGTGACTGGGTGGCCATGGCAATCCCAATGTCACTCACGTCAATGGACACTTCACCTTAGCTGTTACATAAGGGTAACAGCTAAGGGTTATAATAAGGGTTAACTGGAGAAACAGTTTCTATAAGCAGGAAAATAAAGATTAGGCTAGAAACAACACCAGAATGTTTCCTTCCTGTCTTCCTTACAGGATTAGCCCTGGAAAGTATAAAAAAGCAAAATAAGATTTCTTCCAACAATCGGTTCTCCAAACTGCTTAGAAAGTTAACAACCGGTTCTCCCGAATAGGTGTGAAGTGGCTGAATCCCACTACTGTATTTATTAAATAAGCAAGGAACTTGTTTTGAGCTTTTGTTAACTCTGCAGGGTAATTATTCAAATAAGTTGTAGACATGACCTACAAACTGTGGACATCTTTTTAAGAAGAGCTGCAACATAGTTAGTAATGCATGAAGTAAGTTACGCTGTGTTACAAAGGGCAGAGTGCTTCTTTAGATTGGGGAAAGGAGATTACAAATCATGACGGTGCCTCTAGTAAAAAGAAAAAGAATGAAGAGGAAGGAAGTGGGGAAACATGGTGGTGACATTTTATTAGTGTTCTTCCTAATGTATATGGATCCAAAATATTTGTGTGGGATTCGTTGGCTGATTTGAAACGATTGCAAGCCAAAACCTGTAAAAGAAAACAATGGTAATTTTATTTACTATTTTACACACACGCGGCACCACTTCCAAGAGACCTGGCTCATGCCTTGGTGACTTCACGTATAGATTATTGTTGAGGAAGCCCTTGAAGACCACTTATAATCTACAACTATTTCAAAATGTGATGGAGTACACAGTGATAGACGCCCATAGATTTACCAATGTTATACTTCTATTCTGTGCACTACATTGCCTCCCGGTTTCCTTTCAGGTGCAATTAAAGGTGCTGGTTATATGGAACAGGGTCAAATTATCTGCAGGACTGCTTCTTCTTGAGAACTACCCATTCTAACATATGTGATAGGATGGACAAGCTCCTAGTTCAGGAGTCTCAAACTTGGCAAGTTTAAGACTTATGGACTTCAAGTCCCAGAATTCCCCAGCCAAGCAGACTGGTTGGGAAATTCTGGGTATAGAGGTCCACAAGTCTTAAGCTTGCCAAGTTTGAAGACCCTGTCCTAGTTCCTTCCCTTAAGCATTGCCATCTCACGAGATCTAAGAAGTGTGTCTTTTCTGTGAAAGCCTCTGCTATACAACATCAGGCCCTCTAAAGTTTGACAGGCCCTGATCTTCCCAGTCTTCTAAGTATCACTTAGGACCTGACTTTTCACCCAAGCACTGGGATAGAGTGAGATCAATGATGCTTTTATGGTGGGCTGCTTGTCAAAATTTATTATGCTGCCAGGGTTTTTTTTTTTAAACTATCTCTGGATTTAATTGTTTCAATAGCAGTAGACTTATATACCGCTTCATAGGCCTTTCAGGCCTCTCTAAGCGGTTTACAGAGTCAGCATATTGCCCCCAACAATCTGGGTCCTCATTTTACCCACCTCGGAAGGATGGAAGGCTGAGTCAACCCTGAGCCGGTGAGATTTGAACCGCTGAACTGCTGATCTAGCAGTAGCCTGCAGTGCTGCATTTAACCACTGCGCCACCTTGGCTCTGTTGATTGGGAACTGCCCGGAATTTGATATGAGATGGAATAAAAATGTTGTAAACAAATAATAAAATAAATAAGTTCCTTGTCTAATTCTGTACCATCAGAATATGTAGCAGAATATTTCTATTCCCTTGGCAAGTACAGAAGATTAGAAACCTGTTCTTATGCAGGCACATTTGGCAAAATGGAGCAGCTGTCGTAAGAAAGGCAAATAACTTCATATCCCGTATTCTGCCAAATGAATGTAAGACCAGGAAGGAAGACTATTTTAGTCCAAGAGAACAGAGGGTGGGAAGGAGGAGGAGGCTGCCTTCATTGTTGGATGAATCACTCTGCATTTTTAAAGTACCCATTTCTCTTCATAAACCAGATCAAGGTAACGCAGCACTTCAGTTATATTGTAAGGAGACTATTTCTTTTTTCTGCTGCCCCAGAAATAAAAATTACCACAACCAGAAAATGCAGGTCCTTAGACAAAACTCTCGGCTCCAGTGTAAATGAGGGAAATCAAATTGCAGATGCTGAGAGGAGAGAACCCGTATTCAAATGATAATTCTAATTCAAGGTACCAAGAGTACATTTTACTTGCTCAAGGTGTGGACTTTAGGTCAGGCCAGATACTTCACGCACAGGCCGCACCCACCCCAACTCTATGAATGGCGGAAACATTGCAAAATGTGACATGACAGCAACGTGACGCAGCGGGTTTGTGCCTTAGGTAATGGAGGGCTAAAGGACAAAATCTGGGAAAAGATCATCATAGAAGATGCTAAGAATCCTCCCTTGCCCTCAATCCTCATGGTCCTATGGTGAATGAGGGCGTTTTATAATAGATTTCCCTGGCAGGTAAGAGTATATTTTTGGAGGCTTTACCACAGAAGCAGGATCCCTCTTCTTGGTTTGTTTGTTCTGTTTCCATTTTTTTGCTAGGGAAGCAATGAGCAGCCCCACGTGGTTATTGTAAATATTGGAAGAGGAAACTAGTCTCCAGAGGTCATCTCCACGTTTAGCGAGAGAGATTGTTCTGATGGACAGGTCTCCTTTCCTCACGTGCTCCTTTCACAGCAGCAGAGGTGATTGGCAGTCACTGCACACCCATTGTCTCTTTTGTCATGGAGAACGAAGGGTCTGGGCATCAAAGGAACCAAAGCTCATCCAAAACAGATTGCAAAGTCCAGTGCCTCCAGCTAGAAAATATGCTTCTCTTCAGCCCTTCAGCCTTTAGATTTATACACCGCTTCATAGTAGTTTACAGTCCTCTCTAAACAGTTTACAAAATCGGCGTAAAGACACCAACAATCTGGGTCCTATTTTACCAACCTTGGAAGGATGGAAGACTGAGTCAACTTTAAGCCAGTTAAAGTTAAAATCAGCAGGCTAATTCCTTTTCCAGGAACATTACATGTATTCAGATTGGCTTTCAATACAATAGGCACATTCCCTGAGTTTCCACCACCTTGTGGTGGTGGTGATTGGGGGGGAATAGTGTGAATCATTATCTTGTTCCGCCTCCATTTTACCTGGGAATCAAGGCGTAATTTCGCCCAAAGCTTTAGAGTAAATGGAACAACGTGCTTTTATGTAGAAAATATCAAGATGGATTTGTTGCAAAGTACTGAGTTCAGAGTGTTGGGATTTCAGTTTGCGGCTTTTCAGTAAGAGGCATTTATTTATATTAAAAATGTTTTTAAAATATTTAAATAACAACAACAAGAAGAAAAATGGATAAAAGAGTAAAAAGTATAAGTAAAAAGGAAAGATTTGAAAAGTAGGAGGAGGGATGATTCAAGGTGTGGATAGAGCTGAGCATGCTTTTCTCTGGCATATGGATCATGGTCTATTACTGTTCTGAAAGGAATCGTGGTGCGCTAAAGTAACAGTGAGAAACTTTAATGGCCTTTGATATCTGTGTTCCCATAAGTAATATATGCAGAATGGCATATGAACAGCTGTTTATTCATTTGTTCAACATTAAAGACGTTGTTTTTTTTCTGCTGCTGACAAGTCTTTATCAGAGAAGTTCTTCAAGCAGTAGCCACCATCTGTTAGCCGTCTTTGCTGTTTTCCCTTTCAGGAGAAACTTCTCTTGTGTGTCACATTATTAGATGCCATCTCCTGTTGTAACAAAATAAGAATTTGAATTTGTGTGTGTGTAGGGGGGGTGGTGAATCTAGAACATAAATAGTAGAGTAGGAGGGGACCTTGGAGGTCTTCTAGTCCAACCCTTGCTCAAGCAGGAGACCCTGTACAATTTCAGAGAAATGGTTGTCTTGTCTCTTTTTGAAAGCCTCCAGTGAGGGAGCATCCAAAACTTCTGAAGGGAAGCTATTCCATTGTTTGATTGCTCTCCCCGTTAGGAAATTTCTCCTTAATTCTAGGTTGCTTCCTTAGCTAGTTTCCATCCATTGTTTCTCATCTTGCCTTTTGGTGCTTTGGAAAGTAGTTTGACCCCCTTCTCTTTGCAGGAGCCCCTCAAATATTGAAACAATGCCCTCATGTCACCCCTGGTCCTTCTTTTCACTAGACTAGACAAACCCAATTCTTGCAACCCTTATTTGTATCTTTTAGCCTACAGCCCTCTAATCATCTTTGTTGCCCTTCTCTGAACTCTTCCTAGAGACTCAACACCTCTTTTATATTGTGGTGATCAGAACGGGATGCAGTCTTCCAATCTGGGGTCAGTTTTTTGTTTTGGGTGCTGGGGTTTCTCACATTGGTCAGTAGCCATGAAACGAAGCCATTCTAAAACTGGAGAGATGGTTGCTGGCGTGAATGAGAAAAGAAATCTAGTACTGATTTTCCTTTATCTGCCCTACAAAATGGATACTCTAATTAGAAACAATAATACATTTTCCCCTTTTATGGCATTTAATCTAGGAGGTTGGAGTTACTTGCCACCCAGAAAATGTCTCTCACATTATTTTCTTTCAGAATAAGCGGCTGTATGTAAAGTTCAGGATAAAGAAGAGAAGGAATAGGAAAAGGAATTGAAAGGCAGGAGAGAAAGAAATTGGAATTAAATCTAATTTACACCAAAGCTACTTACTCCATATCTTTTTATCCTTTGTATCTAGGCTTGTCCATGCTTTGTTAATTCATGCTGATGAGTTTGGCATATTATCTGAAATTTCCCCATAGGAAATGTGGAGAGGTAGCTTTCATCCCTTTAAATTGCCCCCAGTGCTGTGTGATGTCATTGCTCTATAGATGGCTCTGCACACCTCTTCTTCAACCAAAAGGTGCTTTAAGAGATAAAGTTGGGCCAGGCAAAGACTGCTGTTCTCATGTTGGGCCGAGAATCTAGCCAGCTGTTACAAAGCGGAGCGGGTAATAAAATAATATTAGCAGTTTTCATGGCTCTAATAACTTCTAATTAGACCCACAGAGGAGTTGCTGAACCTGGCAGGAAAATCAATCAGGACGCCTAACGTCCCTTCTTGCCATAGTTTGGTGTGAAACCAGCCAGATGACAGAGTTGCTCGTATGCTTTTGGACTTTGTAATTTGGCAGCTCCAAAGAGTTTCATGGAGATTTGCTCAGCCTGTAGATTAATGGCAATGTCCCTGCAAATTAAAAAAAAAAAATCCCTCTCCTCCCAGAACAGCTTGCAGAGCACGTTGGATCTGCTCCAAACGGGATTTTTGAGTCTTCTGTCCTGTGCAAAGTATTCCCCACCCGAGTGGAGAAACTCAAAAGTTCTGCTGCTCTGAATCCTCCTCCTCTCCACATTTTGAAGTATCCGGGAGCCCACAAAGTTTCGACATAAACTCATCTGGAATGGGGGAAATGAAATGTCCCAGCCGTTCACCTGTTAACAGGCATCTACACAAAGAACCCAGATTAGAGTGAAATGAGTATTTAATGAAGTAAAAAAGTAATTAATATTTTAACACTTGTCTAGTGTTAAAGCAAAAAATAGAACGAGCTTCTCCCCACTTCTGCCTACTGCTGGAGCTGTACATAATGAGAAGGAAAAGTGTTATTAGTATTGCCGAGTTCCAGACGAGAGGCTGGTTCTATGAAGTTGAAATTGCAGACAAAAGAGTCAATTAAATCCAACCAGAATTGCCTGCTTCCCAAACTGACAATCCAATGAGGTGTGAGCTATTGAATACCTGCTGTCATCTCGGTCATTTTCCCCAAAGGTAATTTAGTGAAGGAAATAGTCAAAGGCAAAGGTGTGTTATTGTTGTTGTTTTGAATCAGAATTGTCTAAGTCACGGGACTTCCAAAAGTTATCACCAAATTAAATTGTGTAATGTGACGGAAGGAGGAAATTATTCAATATATGGGAAGCAACAATCTTAAAATGCATTTAATTAATTTTATGACATTAACATTTAAATTTAATTAAGATAAACTTAGTCCTGGGCCTGTCTTTGCCCACTCTTGCTTTTAATTTTCTTTTGGGGAAAGTGAAAGCTGATATGGTGCCAGAAGAAGGTACATATTTTCTGTGGACAGTTGCCAAGTGGAGTATTGGCATTTCCTGGGGTTGGTGCAGTGTCTGTAGCCAATTTGTGCATCCTGTTCTCTTATTGCCTCCCCTCTCCAATCCCATCACACCAAAATAAAATGCTGCTCACCATTCTCTTCCCCAGAATAATAATTTCTAGTCATGGTGGAGAGGTAAGTAGCCAGGAGCCATTGACAATTGCCTGGCACCATATATGGCAGGAGATCTTTTATGCAGGGTGCATTCTTGAGAGCAAACCAGAAAGTAAAGGAATAAAAACCAGGAGGCTTATGTACTCCGAACTACCACGAATGGCCCGTTGCCCTATCAACATTTTGTAGGCTGTTCTCTTCCCTGGCGTTTATCATGGACATCCCAATTACTTTTTGCAGCATTACTAAGCCCTAGTTTCCTTATCCCAACAGATAATATCTATCTATTCTGGTGCACCAAAATCTGGTTCCAGGGTATGGAAAGGAAGAGAGCAGAATACGATGTGCAAATGCACCAGGGGAAAGTTTTATACTATTTGTGGGCAGAAGAACGGAAGTCAGCAGACAAAGGAATCGTTTCAAACTTCTCTAAAGGAAAAATATTATTTTGATGTGGGTGAGCAACATCAGAAGCACATCGTCTTCTTTTTTTCACCTTCAACACTTACTTTATTTTGCCCAAGAGAAAGAGAAGCAATAGTGTATTTAGTCCAACATCATTTTTGGATCCTTAACAATGGGTCAAACTTAGCATTCCAGGGAGAAAAATGGTACCGGTCACATGGACACACAAACAGGTTGAGAGAGGCAGAATTTGTAAACTGTTTTGCAAAATATTTTTCTTTTTCTAAGATGGAAAGCCTAAGCAGAGAGTGGAGGATGGATAGCAGTTCAGAAATATTTCAGGAACACAAAAGGAAGCTTAAGCAATGTTGTCTCTCTTCTAAAAATATATTCGAAGTTTGTGTCACCTCTTCTTTCCTTGTTTTTGTTTGTTGTATGAGTTTCAGTTTCTATTTGCTTAGTTAGAATTCAAGTTCTTCTTTCAGGAAGGGAGGGAGGGAGGGAAGAATGAATGAATGAGGGAAAGGAGGGAGGGAGGGAAGGAGGAAAAGAAAACTGAAAGACAATCACTTCTTGCTAAAACAGAGCATAGGAGAGATATCAATGGATCAGAATGGAAGGAGGGGAGGGAACCATAACTAAAGAAGGTTAGAAGGCAATTTCTAGAAACCAGCGTCCATGATTGGAAGACTAAAATGCTTATGACAAATGTCCAAAACAATAACAACAAAAAGCTTTTTTTCCCCCAAGTACATCAGGAGAAATAGAAAACCCAAAGAAACAAGGTGTCCAAAGCAGATTTGAGATAGAGCGGATGATTCCCTGGAAATTCCTCACATGGCATTTTATATCAAAGTTGCTGTCACCACTGTGGAGTTTATACCATTCAGAAAATGGTGGGGAATTTCTTCTTCCTTTTGGAGGGCTTCAGCGGAATCATCGACCCAATTTCTTCACCAACAAACTGCAGAATTTCAAAAAGCTACTTTTGACCCATCATCAAACAAGACTTTCTAATGTATCTTTGTGTTACTCATCTATTTCAGCATTGCTTCCATCTGTTCATCTGATGGCTATGACTTATGTGTGAGGCCCTGAAAGATCCCACATACACAAACTAAATGTCAAGGATAGGAGCACAACTGCTCCCTCTTCTCTTCCCTGCACCTACCAATATCAACACACTGCAGGGGTGACAATTCATATAGATAGATAGATAGATAGATAGATAGATAGATAGATAGATAGATAGATAGATAGATAGATAGATAGATGATAGATAGATAGATGATAGAGAGAGAGAGAGAGAGAGGGAGAGAGAGAGAGAGAGAGAGTGAGTTCTTTGATTGCTGCACTGGTCTTTTATTGCTTGAAAACCTAAAAACACATAGCAGTAACCACTTCTTTTACATTAATCCACAAACACATATCAATGAAACCATGGCTTCTTTGTTCCCCATTCAGATGTTCTTCAAACTTCAAACCTCTATAAAGAGACATCTTTTCTCTGATGATAAAAGAAAGCCCCTCTCTCTCTCTCCTCCCCTCTCTCACACGCACCACACACAGACAAAGAGAAGAAGTGATTAGTTTATCCCACACATACAGATCCCATTATAATTCTAGAATAGAAATTGATTCAGTTATCAAAAACCTCTCAAATTATGTGGTGTGTGCCAGGTGTTTCAGCCTTGGGAGATATGCGCTGTGTGGTTGATAGCTATCAGAATTTGTTGCCAATTTGCTTAGCAAATCCTTTCAATGTCAGTCCTTAGATGTGTCCTGAGTGCAAGGGCCTTTCATGCTAATGCTTTTGGCCTTGACTCTTAACATATCTTGGAAAGAAGAAAGGCATCGCTCTGCTATCCTAACCGTGCCCAGTGATGGACAGGCCTTTATTTGGAACGTAAATCTCAGGAGTTGCCAAAGTTTCTTTGAACATGAATAGACAGATCAGCATCTGTGTGTCTTTCTCTTCCTCTCTTCTCACAGCAGCATTTCGAGCCATGCTCTGTTTCCAAAATCCTGATGGACTTGCTGATTTTTCATTTTTGGACCTGACAGTTTTCTTTGTTCAGCTCTATGATGAACTGCTGTTGATATTCTCACCACAGGTTTTCTTTCTTTCAAGCCGTGCCTGATTCCATGCTGGAACTAGCAAATTGTCTGGTTGTGGGATGTTTTCACAGCGTCCCATAACCAGATATGAATTTAGGTGTGAAAATCTTCTGGGGACCATGCACATATCAGAAAGAATCTTCTCTCTTTACTGAATGGACAGGGTATTTTTTGTTTATATGTATCAGTGTTCTCTGGCAAAGCTGTCCCTTGGTCTTTATTTTCAAACAAAGGTATAGCCTTGGCAGATATGCTTCTGACACATTGAGATAGGCACACACACACACACACACACACACACACACAAAGAAAGGGAAGAGGAGATAATTGTATGCAGGGAGAGAGAAAGATGGAGAAGGAGAATTTAATGTTAAAAGTTCTCATGCTTTCAGTGACTAAGAGCATGCATTTATGAGCATGAAAGGATCCAGGTCACAGAAGACTATGTTAAAGCTTTTTTCTAATGGCACACTCATTTGTGTGTGTGTGTGTGTTCGCCAGGAAGAAAACCATCATTTTGTTCTAATGTGTAAGAGCATCCAATCTTCATTCCTTCTCCCACCTGCCACCCCCTCATGTTTTTATATACATATACCTCACACTCTGAGAGGGACTATAACCAGATTTGTTTATCACCATCTATTATATATAAGGCTACATTTGAAAGGTGTTTAGAAATTTAAATTAGCTCATTTATGGCACAAGTGTATGTATATTTACCTTGTTTTCTTCTGTTACTTCTGAAATAAATAAAATAACAAACTACTCAGAAAAGTAAGAGCAAATATAGTCAGAGTAGCTGACTTTTAATCCGGTACAGAATTGCAACTTCACTTTTCCCTTAATTCTAGCTTGGGAAACTCTCAGAATGTTGCTTTTATCCCGCAAAAGCCTAAAAACCCACTGTTTTATATAGTTAAAAATTCAGATACTGTTTCAACATATAGCAAATAAACTATTAGGTGAACAGGCTGGTAAAAGCAAATTTGGCCTATGCAGTTAACTGTTAATGTGGTTATTGTAAAGGCTGGCCTTGGATTTCTACTCTGTAAACAGCAGAAAACGGTAAGACTTTTAATTGCCCCCAATGAAAATCAAATTGCTCCCCTGTGGGGTCTGGGCCCCACGTTGGGAACCACTGCTTTAGTTTCCCCCCCCCCCAAGCTAAGGAGGAACTTTCTTATCTTATGACTTCTTGTTAGCTGTTCCTGCATACATTGCAGTAGGTGCAGATGTTTTCATTTTATTTATTATTGCTTTGAAATCCAAAAGACAAACAATATAAGAATCTCTCTCTCTCCTTCTCTGAAGGAGTTCAGCTTGTTAGAACAGTCCACAATTTTACTAAAAATCGGTTTAGGTGGAATGAAAAAGTGAAATGTTTAAAAATCCTTTCTTACAGCATATTTTTAGAAAGACTGAATTTATGCACATTAAAAAAAAATCCTGAACCTGAACTTTCTGGATTTGAATCAGATAATTAATATTGTACTCTAATAGAGGAGGAACTGGGAAAAAATATTGATTTGTTCCCATACAACAAAAGTATTCAGCCCTGCTAATTAAAATAAGCAGCACGCTAAAGAGATAGAAACAGCTTTAACAGGAAATAAAGATCTTCAGGCCTATTTAAAGCTTGTCGTAGTGTTGTCTCATTTGGCTTAATATCCCTAAGTTTGTTAATATGGTCTTTCAAAAAATCATTACACTTTAATGATTTGAATTATTTTTGGTGTATATATTAACGATTTGGGATTTATCATTATGCGAACTATTATGGATTTACCAGGCAAATATTATTTTTCCACATTAAGAAGATCCCAGGATTACAATGTTCAATTGATGATATGTGTTCATTTTCTACCAATTACCTGCTCTCTGCTGGTGCACTGGAAAGATCGATCATACTGTGCCAAGTCAAGATTTAATAATGTATTGTAGAATAAGCTGAATGATTATTTATAAATGTAATGTGTTGCTGCTTTTCTTATTTTTTCTTATTTTGGCTTGTTTAATTTTCTTCTTTTCTCTTTTGAATTTTTTTATTTTTTCTTTACCCATCTATATACCTTTTTCTTTTTTAGTTGAGTGTTAAGACATTGCCTTTATCCGTTCTCTGACCCATGGATGAGGGGGTGTTAAGTTGTATTGGCATTAAGGTAGCATTTTCCCTCTGGCAACCTAAAATAATGCAGTGTTCATCACAGAAAATGAGAACAAATTTGCAAGCCATTCTATCAGGGTGAAATTAGGCGAACAGTCATGAGCCAGTTCAATGGGAAGGACAGGTTCTATCTATACAGCAATAGCAATAGCACTTAGACTTATATACTGCTTTACAGTGCTTTACAGCCCTCTCTAAGCAGTTTACAGAGTCAGCATATTGCCCCCAACAATCTGGGTCCTCATTTTACTGAGCTTGGAAAGACGGAAGGCTGAGTCAGTGAGATTTGAACTGCCAAACTGTACTGCACTCTAACCACTGTGCCACCTCGGCTCTCCTGTACAGTGTATGTCCTTTTAGTCATCAGATAACTTGCCTGTATAACGTACCAGCCAAAGTATGTTTAATGGCAAAGTCATATGCTGGATGAAGCCCAGAGCATGCAGCATTAAAGCAGTAAGATGGCAGCCAAAGACTAGCTGCTGAGAGCGTGCTTGAGGCAACAGCAGACATGGAAAAAAGATTAAGCAGAGGACATGCATGATGGGATGGACCAAAAACCCATACCAACCCACCACTGGTCATAGTATTCATAAATGTCTCCCATTGTATTCTGAAGCGACTGCAATTTCCAAGTTGAAAGCCCCCGATAAAGCCCATATGAGATGAGCAAGATGTGAACGACTTTCCATTTCAGAAAGAGGCAGAGTTGGTTCAAAAGACAGATCTGTGGGAAAACCTTCCTGGCCGTAAATGCTCCTTCATGTATCCAGAAAACTCTCAAACTATTCCACATTCCCTGCAATGGAAGTATACTCCATTTGGCACTAAAGATGGAAAGTCCAGTTCTGGGCTTTAGGAATTTGGAGTGTTTGTGTCACACCCTGAATACATATGTGCATGTGGAAGGCAGAGCCCAGGTGGCGCAGTGGTTAGGGTGCAGCACTGCAGGCCACTTCAGCTGACTGCAGTTCTGCAGTTCGGCTGTTCAAATCTCACCGGCTCAGGGTTGACTCAGCCTTCCATCCTTCCGAGGTGGGTAAAATGAGGACCCGGATTGTTGTTGGGGGCGATAGGCTGACTCTGTAAACCGCTTAGAGAGGGCTGAAAGCCCTATGAAGCGGTATATAAGTCTAACTGCTATTGCTAACTGCTATTGCTATAAGGCAGCACACTTCTCCTGAAGGCTATTTATCTAGCAGATTGCTGCTTCAAATCCTCGGGGAAATGCCAGATACTTTTCCCAGTCATGGTTGTTGAAAAAGTACTTGCGGAGTTTTCTGGCTCAAAATCCTACCGTACATTTTGCCTGCAGCGAAAGGCTGATCCATCTGTTGTTTCACCTCAAACTGCAGCATGTTTATTTTGCTCACATATTGTTTATTTTGAATTGCACCCCCTCCCTAATGATTGTAAGCCGCCCTGAGTCCCCTCAGGGAAAAGGGCGGCCTATAAATCCTAATAAAATACAAAAAATACAAAAAAAATGTCCACTTCATTAACTGAGATGCCCAGATTTGAGTGGAGAAAAAACAGCCAGAAACATCTGGATGTCAGGGATTATGGCGTAGGAAAAATCAAGGAATACAGGGATTGGAATATGAAGTCGCTTAGAAGGACGGCAGCCTGAAACTGTCATGGGAATAAAGATGTTGAAAGAAAAAGAGGAAATGGCAATAAAGCAACTACAACAACAATAACAATAATTGAAGCACATTCAATTAAGTTAAGAGTATGATGGTTCTTATATAGATTGGAAAATGTGATCTTCTGTTTCTATCCTCAATGTAAAGGAGCTCTGAATACTGATTATCACAGGAATCTTTTTTTAAAAGCATCTGAAAATCTCTGCCTCTCTTTTTCTCTGCCTCAGATAAAATTAATAAAGATAATGAGACTTTCACAGAACCCAAAAGATTGAGATACCATAAACATAATACAACAATTTAGAATGGTATTATGTTAAATTGGTGCAGGTTCCTTTCTGGCAAATCCATGAAGAATTAAATCATAAAATGAATATTAATGACAACAGTGCTATGTGCCATGCCTGCAATAGAGAAGTCTGCAAAGTAGGCATTTAGGTATGAGATGAATTAGTTTTTTTTAAAAATGGCCAAATGTTGCCTTTCAAAAGGTGATGAATATTTCATTATCACAGTGGAGAATATTCCTAAAATTATGTGCCTTAGCCTCACAGTGATATCTAATTCATTCCATTTCCACTGGAACAAAGGAAATCCATTATATCGCTCGACTTCAGTTTCCCTCAATGGGATTCTAAACAGTATCCGTTATGAATTAAATTCCTCTAAATTCCACATTTTCTTTCTTTACTGAGGAAGGCAAACTATCTATAATCTTAGATCTTCTCTTTCTATTTGCTGCCCTCCTTAACTGTAGAAAGGTTTTACAAAGTATTGCAAAGAAATGTAACCATTCTTTCAAAGATATTTTTTTCTCTAACCAGAGAAGCCCGATGACCATGGGCAGATTGCTATTTTTTGTTTTAAAATTAAAGAAGAAATCATCATGGCTTTCATTTAATAAAGGGCAGATATAATGACATTTGTGGTTTATCTGCCATTCTTTAAGGATGCTCTTAAGAATCTCACTTCTTTTTCCTTGGCTTTAAGTAACGTGCAGCTGACTATTCTGGGATGCCACTTTCTCTGGAGAAGTCAACGCATTCTCTGCAGTCGGCCTTTGTACTTTATGGATATTAAGAGCCACACGTGGGTCCCCCGAAGGGAAGCATCTTCACCTTCTAATAAACAGAATCACGACAATGTCATTTTTTAGCACACCATTGTTTATCTTTGCTGCAATGAGGCTTGGGAGATCTCAAGGGGCAGGAAGTGGAGCATGGAAGTGCCTGAGGACATTGGAGAAGCCTTGGGAAGCCTAGTGAGCCTGGACTTGCACCTAGGTGTCCCAAAACCTTCTCACCCCTAAGGCTGTGCTTCGCTTAATGACTCACTTGGTCCTTTAATGACTGCATCAGGAAGAGCAGGGGGTGGGGCTCATTAAGTGAGGCTGCCTCACTTCACAGTCATCACAACATGCAACCATAATTGGTAAGCTCCACTGCAGTCATAGATTGAGGACTACCTGTATTTGTTTTAAAGTTGGAAGAGAATCACTGAATTATATCATTAAAAAACAAGAGATATGCATAGAACTGGTGGCCCTCCTGTGATTTTGTTTGCCAGGGACAGAACAAATGCTAGATGGGCTTCAGCTACCACTAAATTTTCTCTGGCTTCCTGGGGCAGTAATACCCTTAGCCCTGGATTCATCGGCCTGGCTTACACATAAGTATGGGGCCACAATGTTAGAGAGTTGATTGAAGTCTGCTGATTTCTATGAATATTAATATTCTTGGTTTGCGGTTTACAGGCAATGGTGGTGAGGCTTTTTTCACATGTAATCTATCTATATGCAGATAAAAGTGTATGAGACTGGATACAAAATCATTTCATACACAATACATGTTACATCAAAAAAAAAATTGTTGATAGATCATGTCAATTTAATCTTTTAAAACTCCTTATTTGTACTCTTAGCCAGTAAAATGTATTTGATGTTCCTTTGGTTATTTTGACAAATGCAATCGTACTGTGCTTCAAAAGAGAGATGGTTTTCAGTTTAGGTCAAAGAAGCACGACAAACAAAGCTCGTTCAAAAGCTAAACGGAGAGGATTTGACTGCCAGGACCAATTAGGTAAGAGCCATGAAGGAAGGAGCCAATACTTCTGTCCTCCTGGACAGTCCACGGAAACAGTAGGGAAAGAGCCCGGTTAATTGTTCAGCAGTGCATGTGAGAGGCGCCCCTTGTATTCTGATAATTGGGCTCTTGGTTACCTAGAATTCAGCCAGCAGAAAAGACAACTGTGTTAATAGGAAACTCCAGTCATGAAGAGAGACTTAAATTCAAAGCTTAAGTCATGAAAGGCAGGGCATTTTGACACGAGAACTGACAGGTGTTTCCGAGTTTAACTGATCTTTTTTAAAGCAGCAAAAAGAGAGCTTAATTTGGCCATCGCTTTGGTGGAGTCATTTTATTGTCATTTTGACTTAATGTTACTAGAATGAAGCTTGTAGTTTCTTTTATTCCTTTTACTCTTTGGGCCACTGGGTTCATTTGCTACTCCACATCATCCCTTTCTTTGTCATCCCAGATTTCACTGGTTGTTTTAAGCACAACCCAAAAAAAGACTAAAAGAGAAATTTCAAGGAGTGTTTAAAACTTGAACAGACCTTCCCTCAGTTTCATTACTTTGTTTTAAAAATAGAACTATTCATTAAAACAAAATTAAAGTCTTCAACTCTATTTGAATTCAGATATAATGAGTTACTTTACACCTTGATGAACTTTATTACTAGGGGAAAAGCTATTTTTATTTCAAAGTTTCTCACATAAAAGTTTCAGAAATCATTTTAATTTACCTATAAATTTTAAGAAATTATTTTGGCCTGAAAATAATGTTTTGAGGCTTTGTGGTTCTAAATCAAAATGTTTATTTTGAACAATGACTTTATTATTTTATTATTTTATTTATTACTCTATTTTATTCAATTTCTATAGCTGTCCAATTTAATCAATGATAAAGAGTAGCTTACAGTTTCCATATTGCTGGACAACTTGTTACTTACTTTTAGCTGCCTGAAGTTTTATTTATCAATGTTTTTATTTTACTTTATTTTTTATTATGTCAACAATAGTATCAAGATCAAAATTAAGAGAAAAGCAATGATAATTTAGCGTTGTTTCTAGGCAATGTTATTTGGGTTGTACAGTCAATTTGATGTTTGGACTGGATTTGGCATTTTTGTCTACCTATCAAGTTCTTCCCATGGACCTGGGGTGACAAATGTTGTTGCTTAACTAAATTAAAGATAATGTCGCATAATATAAGCTACGTTTTACAATTGACTGATGGTGATTTTCTTAATGCTGATGATGTTCAAGTATACTCCACAAATTTTGTCTGTGCATTTTATACAGTGAATGTTGCTGAAGCCCTGACCACTCCCTGGCCCCCACACTTCAGCCGTTTTTGGCCTCCACGCATCGTGTTTGCAGCCTATGCACACTCAATTTTAGACCTGTTCCAGGCTGCAGGGATTGCCATAGCACATCACTGCTGGTTGCCCCCTCTGCACATCACATTTTTGGCCTCTGTGTGTTTTAGACCTGATCCAGACTGTGGGGGATTGCCACAGCATTGCTGCCGATCGCCGCCTCCGCGCATCACATTTTTGGCCTCCCTACACCCAATTTTTGGCCTCTGCGCATCATGTTTTTGGCCGGTTCCAGGCAGCAGGGATCCCCATTGCCAACCCCTGACGCTTGGAACTGGCTGAAAATGTGAGATGAAGATGCCAAAAATAGTGTGCAGAGACCAAAAACATGACATGCAGAGGCTGAAAGTTTGACATCAGAGGCAGCAATTGGTGGCAATATGCTGTGGCGATCCCTGCAGCCTGGGGCGGGTGTAAAACAGAGCATGCGGAGGCCAAAAACGTGATGCATGGACCCCAAAAATACAATGCACGGAGGCAGAGGTGGGTTCCTGCCGGTTCTAACTGGTTCAGTAGAAGAGGTTCGTCAAATCTACCGTACCGGTTAGAAGAGGTTCCACCGGTGGGCCCGGAAGTAAGTTCCAGAATGCCTGTCCCAGCTCTGTCGCTCTCTCGCCCCGCCTGTTCCATCGCAGCTCGCTCGCTCGCTCCCACACCCGTCCGCACTAAACTGGCAAAATAATTACAGACACCCCCCTGCCCTTACATCCTGGACATAAAACTGTTTCGACTCCTACCCTCAGGATGTTGCTATAGAACATTGCATGCCAAGACAACAACAGTGAGACCCAAAGAGAGGTTTTGAATTTGAATTTGAATTTATTGCATTTATATGCCGCCCTTTTCCCCGAAGGGGACTCAGAGCGGCTCACAATCCAAGTCAGGGAAGGGGATACAAATAAGGGATAAAAAAGACGCACAAAAGCACACAACAACCATACCATTCGAGAGAGGAGGCAAAAGCTCTTTAGCCCCAGGCCTGTCGGAATAGCCAGGTTTTAAGGGCTTTGTGGAAGGCCTGGAGGGTGGTGAGGGTTCGAATCCCCACGGGGAGCTCGTTCCAGAGGGTCAGAGCAGCCACAGAGAAGGCTCTCCTCCGGGTAGCCGCCAGCCGGCATTGGCCGGCGGATGGAATTCGGAGGAGTCCTAATCTGTGGGATCTAATCGGTCTATTGGAGGTAATTGGCAGCAAGCGGTCTCTCAAGTACCCACATGCCATCACTCTGCTGAACAAACACAGTTCAGTTTATGTCTAAGAATATTTGCCCATGCAGAATGGCTGTATTGCTACTGTCCTTCTCATCTTTCCTATTACCTTCTGCTATTTTACAATTTAATCATTTTGTTTCTATGTGTGCTGAGAGCTTATACATTGGAGATAAATTCCTTGTCTGTTCAATCACACTTGGCCAATAAAGAATATTCCAATTCTAATTCCAATTCTAATTCTAATATATCTATATTACAAAATAGTTATATGTATTTAGCGTGTTTTAATGCCTACCTTTTGTCTTTCCTCACCTTTCCTCACCTCACCTTTCATCAGTGATTTAACTGTGTGCTTCTTGCCTCCTGAGTAAAAGGGATATTCAGAATCTCCTGACAATTAAAGCTCAATTAATCTGCAAAGATTAATACAAGTGCATTTTACCTTATTCTGAGGTATTCTTAGTAAAAATCCCAGAAATAAGTAGGGACTAAAGAATTTTCTTCTTTGGTATATCTATCTCATGCTTACCTTTTATTTAACCTAAAATAAGTATGTTTTAGGGCCAAATGCTCCTTAATACCAATTAATTTAAACAAAGAGATGTAACTATTATTAGCATCCAATATAATATATTACATTAGAAGATGTAAAGGTGGATGGAGCAATCAGGCTTTTAAGAAACACCTAATGTTTATTGTAAAAATATTATCTCAGCTCTCTCTAAGAGGCACTGTTAAAAATAGTCCTGCCTATTATACAACAAGAACATAACTAGATTTGCCTGGAAGCAATTAAAATTATAGGGAGATAATAACCAAGAATAGCTCATTATTTTTGTTATTGTTATTATATTGTTTTTACATTTTTGTTTTGTTTTCAGAGGCCCCCCCTCCCTCTTTTAATCTATAGTCTTAGCATTAATATTGATGCTTTTAACAGAGGTAGTGTTCACAGGTGGTATTCAGATCTGGAGAAACGGTAGCGGAACTTTTGAGTAGTTCAGAGAACAGGTAAATACCACCTCTGACTGGCCCCACCCCCATCTATTCTCTGCCTTCCAAGTCCCAGCTGATTGGGAGGGAATGAGGATTTGGCGGTATCACTCCCCATCCCACGCCCACCAAGCCACACCCACCAAGCCACACCCACCAAGCCACGCCCACCAAGCCACACCCACCAAGCCACACCCACAGAACCGGTAGTAAAAAAAATTGAATCCCACCACTGGTGGTGTTTTAATTTTAGCGCATTCTATTAGCAATCATAGATTTTAGTTACCTTTTAGAAGTTTAATGGCATTATTAAAATGGTGTTATTTTATGTTGGTTTGTGACAAAAGTAAAGTCTGATTGATGGGACCGAGCAACCTAATGTTCTTTATTCTAGGCCTCCTTGCTTCAGAGGTCTTGCACAGGGATAAGCAATCCTTCCAATCCTCTCGTTCCAAATGGCTCTCTGTAAAACACAGTAATGCTTTGAAATTCCATGAAGAGTGGATGATGGGAGCCTAATCTAGACATGACAAGGATTAAAAATACATACATTCTTTTCTACATGGGTCACAGCTGAAAAATCAGCAAAACCTAAAGCAATATTACAGTTCTTCTATATCTAATAATAGCTACATGCTGCTGCAGATACTACTGATCTTAGAAATGTAAAAGATTAATGTGGTTGATCATTTTAACAATATTTAATATTTAAAATTTAGCTTTGCATTTTTAAACAATTCCTAATGAAGGAAGGAAGAAGAAATCTATCACAGGATAGATTAGCTCCATCCTCTCTCCCCCTCTCTCTCCTCCTTTTAAATGTGTCAAAATGCAAAAGCAGTTATAGTGTAGCATAAACAGCAGAAATGAATAGTTCATAAACCATAACACACGTTATGTGATACCTCCTATTCTCTATCCTCCAACCCTAATCCTAAATAAATCAACATAGATCAACATTTTAAAAAAAATCAACCCCACAATAGGGCAACATTGGTCAACTGAAGTCAACTGAGATCAATCAGTCAACATAGCTCAACACTTATCAACCCAGGTCCACCAAAATTGACATAACCTGAGGCAAACTGAGGTCAACATCAATCACCTGAGATCAACCAAGGTCAATATTCATCAATACAAGTCAACATCAATTGGCGGTCCTCCATTGGTCAACAGAATTAAAAATCAGTGAACAGTGGTCAACTGATAACAATCTTAATCAATAGTGGTCAAATATTTTTAAAAATGAACCTGGGACTGATGTCTTACAAAACATATTTGGGAAATATGTCTTAAAAAGAAAAGTTCCATAGCTTTTAAATTCACAAGAAAAAGTTATATAGAAAAAAACAAACAGACAAGCAAAATTGTATTTTATTACATAAAATTGTGTGTGTGTGTGAAAAGTTGTTTTTTGGGACAAATGACATCTTACTGCTGCATTATACATTTCACAGCTTTATTCAAGTATTAAATAGGCCCCCAGATTTCAAAATCCCTGTCTAGGAATGCATTAGCTTGTACATATCTTTGACTACAATGACACAAATCATTGTACATCTTTGGACTTAAACGTTCTGAATAATTGAGCCAATGACTCATAAATTAACAATATGATTTCATACATTTGCATAAAGATCTGAAACTGATATAATAAGTAAAACACTATTAATACAGTTTTTATTTTCTGTTTTATTGTATTGTATTGTTGAAATTTTGCTGCTTAAACATGAATAAAGGTACATTATGACATTTTTATAGAATAATAGCAAGGGGAATCTATCCCAAGGCAATTTAACAGTAATTAAAGGAAATCATTTTGAAGAAACAAAAAATGTAAATGTATATGCAAACTAGGCCTAGAACTCCGACTTCTATTATGTTATAAATATGGACCCTCAGTATTTTCAAGGTTGTACAATTTCGATAATTTATTCTTGAACTTACTTCTATTTTTATCACTCTGGTACTTTCCTTGACAATGATATTATATAGCTTTTTTAAAAAAATATTGTAAAAATATGTTCAGTTTCATTGTTATGTTCCTTGAAATATGATGTTGGTTTAAAAGCTAAATAAGATGTAAACATGTCCCCAAATAATTAAATCATAAATTAATTTTATATATATTTGTGTGTGTGTGTGTAGTGAAATCTACACTATCTAAAGTAGGATTTTAGCCTACTATCATGCCCAAGATCAATAATAAATACTTTATGGTGTGGAACTAGAGGGTAGTGTGACCAAAGTAGGACCAGACCTACCAAACAAGGCTGATTTGATAAGTGAAAGATCACATTTAGCTCCGTATAGTACTATTTAGAAACGTGGTTCTGTATTTTACTATTACAGTGCTATTCAGTCTGCTTGTTGAACGTCACTGAAGGCAAAGGCTTCAAATCTTATTGGTTTTGGTGCCCTGTGGTGGCTGTATCTTTTCCCTTCCAGTCTTCGATTGCTGTCCTTCTATAATTGCTTAGTCTTGCAATCATGAAACACATCTGAAAAATAAAATGTTTTAAATGCTGCCGAGAGAAAATAATGCAAAAGAAATCTTGAGAGTAAGGGAATTATATTTGCAGGCGAAGAGAACATTTATTTATTTGTTTATGTAATTCATCTACTGCCTCAATCTTCACAAACACTAGAAAGTTAAGTGTTGAGAAATTGTAAGATAGTACTTAAGTGCCTGTCTTAGTGTTAGTGCTGTCACCACTGATTAGCAGGAAGACAAGAGTGTTAAATATTTATACTGAGTACAGAAGCATAGATTGTTCTCGGCAATGTAGAACAGCCACCAAAAACAAGTGAAATGCTTGATGTTCCAAGTTAGTATAGAATTATTTCTTTGGACAGAAATTTGCATCAACAGTGCATTAGAGGAAGGACAGTGAGACTCTTCTTTTATGGGTGGAGGAAACAAGGAGATGCTGTGAAGAGGATGACATTTGGAGAACCAGCTGCAGATGTAGTCTGATCAGATCTTTGGCAGCCATTGGAACAGAAGAGGTGCAGTAACAGAGAAGGCTCAGGCAATGTGCTTCAAGGGCCTTGTAGTGCAATTCTCCAAGTAGATAACAGCTTCAGGGGATCTGACAGTAGCTGCAGAAGATCACTGGATGGTGGCAATTTTCTTTTTGGGATTGATGGCAAATTATTTTATGTGGGATGACTTGCAGAATAGCAAGAGGGAGGCAAGCTTTTGATGATATGGTTGGGTCCAGTAATGGTATCCTATTATCTTCATGGTTCGGTAGCGCATGTGCCATTTTGTCTTCGTCATACAATAAAGAGTCAGACCTTGGAAGAGACCGTGTGGCTCCTTTGGTGCCAGAGGTGTCTACAGTGGACCTCCAATACACGTGGACTCAGTTACACACATAATAGTTCAAAATTATCCGAGATTGCTTTGGATGCAGTTTATACCTCCAACCCCCTGTTCTTTTTCTCCTTCAGGAACTTTGAAGGAACCTGAAGTCGTTTGCAGTATTGTTGAAACTGGTTCATAATTATTCTGAATTTTGTAAAGAAATTTGAAGTGGGGAATACAATACAAACATGAAACAACATTGACCTAGTAGAACTCCTCTCTCTCTCTCTCTTTCTCTCGTCAGAACAGGAGACAATTGATTGAAGCAATTTCTGAGTCTATGGTGACATATGCAATGCCTTTAACATCATATACAGTTAATCAGAATTCTGAAGAAATGGAAGCTAATGCATTGAAAGCATTTATAAAGGAAAAACACCAGATTCAGAGGTCACAGGGCTGAAGGACGACAACGGATAATCTTTTATGAGCATTGACAATGAGGGAGAGAGAAAAGTGTTAGCGAGGGTCAGTATCAATAGGATTTTTTTAAAAAAAAGAATCACAATCTAATGGATATGAAGAAAGGCCAAGGCCAAAACTTCGATGAAGATGAGATAATGAATGATATTTATTTAGTTTATTCCAAACCCAAACATGGTTTGGGTTTTGTTGCAGACTGCAGATAATGAGAACTAAAGTTGGAACATCCAACTTATAACTGGCTTTTAAACATAGTAATTAAATTAGATCACCAGAAATTTCCTGAAACTTCTGAAAATGAGATATCTCACTTGCTTAGAACAATGGGAAATGTTGGCAGTGGGACTTGACCTTCAGAAACTGTTGATAAAAATGCATCAAGTGGAACTGGAAAAAAAAAACCCAGAAAAAAATGTAGAGCATTCCACATGGTCTTTTGGATGTAAATAAAAGCCTTCCTCTCTGTGGTCCTGGAGAGGACATGTCATCATCAGCAAACAAAATATATTTGTTTCTTGGGAGGGGATGGAACTCTCATCTCATGAGCCAATTTTAAAGAAACCCACCAGTCCTCAGGTTGATTGATGTGAGACTCTGTTCACTAAGTTGGAGCCTACCAGCCTCCCCCACTGTATGGTAACCTCCTTGTCTGAGTTCCTAGCATCCATTTGAGCATTGGCAGTGAAGTACCCAAGACTTATGATTTTGAGGTAGTTTTCCTTCTCCAGGGGGCCATGGTCTGAAATGGCTCAGGAGTTCAGGACTACTAAACCAAATGTATTATCCCTTGTCATCCAAGGCTCTACTTTCTGAGGTGGCACAATGGTGAGAAAGCAGTACTGTGGGCTAACTCTGCCCACTGCCAGGAATTCAATCCTGACCAGCTCAAGGTTGATCCAGTGTTCCATCCTTCCAAAGTCAATAAAATGAGGACTCTGTAAACCACTTAGAAGTTCTGCAAAGCACTATAAAGTGCTATATAAGTCTAAGTGCTATTGCTATCACTATTCTTGGTTGTCCACTCTGAAAATAGACAGCTGGACTAGATGGGTCAAGGGTCTGATCCAGCAAAGGACGGCTTATGTTCTTTCATCAGCAATGCTATATTAAAATAATGGAATTTCAGATTTCTAAACTAAATTTGTATTGCCAAAAAGTTGACGTCCACACATTATAAAGTCACCAAGATTGAGCAACACTGATATAGTGACAGTTCCTAGGGGTCCATCCTGGGTTATATAGGTGATTAATTTGTGGTAGTTTGATGATTTAATTGTGACAGAAGATTGGGTTCAATAACCAGACACCACTTCCACATGACTTCCAAGCCCAGAATGAACAGGAAGTATCGTTTTCTGCTTTGTCCCAGGTAGCGACATGTCTTAAGCAGGCTCTGTAATCTTTTCTGTAGCGTAATGAAAGATTACTTTTTTTATAATATTATACAACAGAGAAAAATGTTTTCATGAATGTTATATATTTTAATCTTCATAGATTTCTCATTGTTAATAATTTCTTTGGTCATCTGTCAGATGCATTTCAGTCACAATACTCAGAACTTTCACTTCAAAGTAGAGCTCTATTGTAACTCAACTACAGTTAATGAATTGAAGGAGACTCAGAAAGAAAACAAAGCAAGCGGATTCTATGGCCTTTTGAATTCATACGTGTTTATTTTGAAAAATGTTACGGATTTCCTGCAGGATTGGAAATTATATAAAAAAGCTTTTATTCCCAGTATCATTCTTTTCTTCATCTTGGGCTTTTATAAAATGAAATACATTCTCTTTGAAATTGCTAAGAATACTAAATAGTACAATTCAAAAATAGTTGAATGAAGACTTGGATGAATGTAGATTAAAACAATGGGGAAAAAAAGTTCTTGGCTTTCTTGACAATGCTACTTTGGTTGGAGATGACTGCAATGCTTTTACTTACAATAATGTTATCTTGTCTTATTACTCCATGGTAAAAATATTAATAAACACTGTAGTTGTGCTTGGTTTAAAAGCACCTACCCTCTGTAACTTTAAAACATAAAAGTGAGTGCATTAATTTCCTGCCTTTTTCTTGATCTGTTCCCGTTTGATGAACCTGACCTAATTTTGCAAAAGATTCATACCCACCATGCATTTTGGATTTGGAAATCAAGAGGACTAGCAGCAAATATTTCATCCTGCTCAGTTTGACTGAAATGAAAGTACTTCAGGGAATAGGCTGTAAAGGCTGGTGGCAGATGTGATAAAATAAAGCTAATAGTTTTGAGCAAAATGAAGAGTTCCACAAACTCAATTGAGTAATAAACAGGCTAAATGAAACCACAGCAGAAAGACTTAAATTCAATAACAATTCACAGACAAAGCCCTCTAGCTAAGCTCCATTCCCTGAGCAACAGAAGAGAAAGGCTAAGCTTCACAAAGATTGAAAACAACAACAACAGAATACACAAAAAAACCCCAAAGGTAAGAAGCTCTCTTCTTTTGGTCTATCTCAGGGCTATCAAACTCCTGGCCCATGGCTCCGATGCTTCACACGCACTGGCCACGCCCACACCTGGTCTACCATAGGGGGGGGAAAGTCCCACTATGTCACATGACTCTGCAGCAACGATGTGAGTTTGACACCCCTGATTGCTAGGCAAAATGCATCTGGAATTCATAATTAGTTGACCACCTTATGTTGCCACAATTATCTTAAACCCTAAGAGCATCCATTTAACTTTTCTTGCATGAACTGCTACTTGCCTTTCAATAGCAGCAAAGAAAGGTGTAATTTGGTTAATGTGTTATTAGGAATGATGAGCCATCTAGTATGGGATAAATAGTGTTAAAGTTTCTTTGTCAATATGCTAATTGGTGTATGGACCTGGCATCTATGCTGCGACCATTCTCAGGGCCTCCATGCTACCCGAGTTTGCTTTCCTGCATAGCATCTCCTCTTTGTTTCTGCTCAATACAATGAAGTCGTCTGTGGAGTTGTTTCTTTGAGTAAGAGGCAGAAACTTCTCAGCATCAAAGAAGAATCTCCAATTGAAAAAGCGATGGGCACTGGGCAAGGAAAACACAGCAAAAGAAGGTAGGTGGGGAATGTGCATTTATGTGCCAGTCCCTTTGCTTTATAATCTTCTCTACGGCAGGCACTACACGGAAACATTTGATAACCTATGGAAGCCGTTGCACTGACATTCTGTTCCTAGAACTGCTGATTAGTCTTTCCCCACTTAATGGATGAGGAAGGAATAGATTTTTCATATCTACCATCTGAGTTAACATCTTGTGAAGCGACTCGAGCAATGAAAAGCCCGGAACAATACCTGCCCATGATTACCGCAGAACATTAATTGAACAAACACTAATGAACCTAATTAGTGCCACAGAGAGCACCGTCTTCATGCATGTTTAATTCCAAATGCAGTGGTTTAAAAATGCTAATGAGAGAGATTAGTGAATGCCAATATGAGGATATTTTGAGGAATCTTGGTTAATCCAGGAGCTCTCAGAACAGAAGAGCTTAAAGAAGAGAAGAAAGTAGCTAGTTATTTTTTAAAATATAAATTATACCATACCAAGCAAGCAACCTATTCACCCTCCATCGGGAGAAGATATGATATTGTATTACAGGAGAATAAGAATGACAGAATTTGCTTCCAAAAATACAATCATTTTCTTAATTGAAAATAACATAAGAAACCATTAGATTATTTTCAGTTTGCCTTTAATTTATTTCAGCCAGCATGGTTCCAGGAGTTTGATCTAAGTTGGATGGATTGTTATTTGCTTGTAAACTGTACACTTCCCCAATATCCTCAGTGTAGAAGAAGGGGCGAGGTGGCATTGCTACAATATCACTGCTGCAATTGCTTTCTGGGGCATTGTTTAGATCCTCTTACATTCTGTACTGTGACTTTCACTGTACAGTGAATTTTTATTTTTTATTTTTATCTATTTTTTAATAATTCTTTACAACGGGGCCATTCAGATGCAATGTTACCATCTTCTACCCTATTGACATGGGAAGTAAAATGTGTAAGCCTTAACATCAACTTAAAGCATTTAATTATTTTAAAGCCTAGAACATCATCTGAAGCCCCTATTCCTGGCTTGCTTAGTTGGTACAAGCCTCTTAATGTCACATTAGCTCTCAGAGCTAATGCATTCAAAAACATTTTGGAAAAAAAAGTGTCAAATAAAAGCAGCCCATCTAAAACTTATCCAAGAAAATGAAGTTACATTATTTTTATTTGGTTTTGATGGCACCGACTGTATTTTTAATGTGGTTGTAAACAATGATGCAGGAAATAATCATTGTGTATTTTCGTTTCTTTGAAGAGTCTCATTAAATTTAATTAACTTGTAAGAGCAAACTGGATAGGTGAAAGTCTAGAATAGCAGCTTCCAAAACTCCCCTCACTTAATAGGAGCCCTGTAGGAACAAATGCTTAACCAAAGATCCTAGACAAGGAAGTGAATAATAGTTTTGTTCTCATTTCTTCCTCGTTGAAATGCAAACTTAAAGTACTTGAGTTATATGTTATTTATTACTGGTACTTTAATTGGATAACTACTTTAGGGATCATCCGAAAAGCAACTTTTGTCCATTTAAAAGAATATTGTAATATATAAGGACATAACTTATTTATTACAATATAGCAATGCACTACATAAAATTCTAATCAGATGTTTTGTTCCTAGAGCTCCCACCTCCCACCTCCAGTGGGGACACATTTTGGCATGGTATGGAGTCGTGAAATGTTTATAGAGATTCTCAATCATCCAGGTCATGGTTGTCTCAAAGGAGCTTTTTCGTTTCTCCTAGAAGACATTTCACTCCTCATCCCAGAAGCTTCATTGGTTTTGAAAAAGCACCTTTGAGACGAGCTGTGAAACATATTTTCTAAGGCAAATGGGCTACAATCCAAAGCAAAGTAGCATATCCAAAGCACAGGACATCTAAGACTGTTGAATAGAACTGATTGTTGCCCCAAAGGTGCTTTTCAAAAGGCAACTTGGACTTTGTTGTTTTTTTCCCTGAAAACATTTCACTTCTCATCCAAAAAGCTTCTTCAATTCTGGTTGAATGATGGGGAAAGGAAGATTGTATATTATTTGAAGTCATCCTGCCCTTTGCACCCTGAAGGTCAGGAATTAGCTCTCTGGGAGTCCTTGAGGCTACTTGGAGGTTTATATGCACCCTCAGGGTCCCCTGAATCAGAGTGTAAATAGGTGTGGAACAGAGGTGGGCTGCACTTACCTTAACAACTGGTGCAATGGTTGTGAGAGCACGCACGTGTATGCACTCACTTCGCTCACACATGCCGCTTTGAGGCTGAAATGGAGCTTCAGACATGCAGCTAATCAACTCAGGCAGCTCCGATGAGAACAGCAGGCGTGGCGCAGAACTCAGCTGGGCAGTGGGGGCAGGGGGAACGAGCCAGAAAGCTATTTATAAGTGGAAAGGATAGTGCGGGGGGGGGGGGGCAGCAGGTGGGTGCAGGCCAGCCAGTGATCACAACTACCAGATCACCTGAACCGGTCCGACCAGGCAGCAGCCAAACACTGGTGCGGAACCTTTTGGAACTGCTAAAAGGATTGTAGACAGGAGGGCGCTGCTAAATTTTAATATACATCACCTCTTTGGCTCCTCTTATAAACCAAATGGTCCTCTCTGTCCAGAGTGTGGACTTTGCTGTCTTCAAAAGAGAGAATGTGGATCTTGCTCTCTTCTCTTACAGTTGACAATGCAGTTTTTTTATAGATTTCGTGCATGTATAATGCATAAATCAAAAGCTATTCTTATTTTGCTTGCAATCCTAATCTGTATGAATGCTCATTTTAAGCAATATCAAGACTTTCCCTTTTCTCATTTTTTTTTCTAAGAAACAAAAAAAAAATCACCAGTTTATTAAAGATATTTGTGTTGCTTCATGCCTGCCTTGCTTGCAGTTTCCCTTTAGCAAACCTCTTTTTAATTGGTTGATCAGTCTTTGACATTTTATCTGTGTTAATAAGCCTCTTCCATAACTGACAAATTAAAAAAAAATGATTTAAATCCCTGTTTCTGGAAAGTTCGAGCTTTTATAATAGTTGGTTTTCTATAAGACCCTTTCTATCCACATCTGTTGTGACATCTTCTTTGCTTTTTGAAGCCAATGACAGCTGAGCACATCTTAACATGATTATTTCATATACTACAGTGATGCTCCCATCTTGAGCGTCAGATATATTCTGGGCTCTTAAAAATCCCACTACTGAAACCATCACCTTACCAAATAGAGTAGTTTGTTTTGCCTGCACTGATTTCCAACACTCTGCTCAGCACTGAGTTGATAGCGGTCAGATTAATGCACTAATATTTAATATTTTATATTACAAGGATAGAGTAATTTTGGATACCTCTGTGGGGATTAGCTGCAAAGCAACCATTCAAGTTAATGGACGTTGCATGGCAGCTCCACACTCATTACACCGAGTATTTACTCCTATAATTGCACTTGATATCAACATTATTATACCATTTAGTGTTTTGTGACTCAAAGTGTTAGAATGAAGTGGGTGATATATTTAGGACACTGACAGATCTCTCTCTGACTGATGGCTATGAAGTCACCACAGCCAATTATCTCCATAGAAGAAAAACTATACGAGATTGAATTGAACTACTTAACTCTTGGTGTTTATATATATAGTCTCCCTTTATTTATTTATCAGCACAAATAAAGAAAAACAACACACACACACACACACACACACACACACACACACACATATATATATATATGTTTTTTTTTATTTGTGCTGATAAATAAATAAAGGGAGACTATTGGGTTTCTGTCATGATGGACTCTTGTGACGAGCCGAAGGACAGATGATGGAAGCAGTTAGCTTCCTCCCATAATTGGGGCTTACCAGGGGTTGTAAAAATCTAATATATATACATACATACATACATACATACATACATACACACATATATATATATATATATATATATATATATATATATATATATATATATATATATATATATAGAGAGAGAGAGAGAGAGAGAGAGAGAGAGAGAGAGAGAGAGAATCTGGCAGGACATCACTGGATTGATTTTCAAGCTGTTACCCCTGAGGACGTGGACAAGGCCATGGGAGCTGTAAGTACCTCCACATGTGTACTGGACCCGTGCCCCTCCTGGCTGGTCGCTAACAGCAGGGAGGTGACACGGGGCTGGATCCAGGCGGTTGTTACCGCCTCCCTTTGGGAGGGGTTCTTTCCCCCCGCTCTAAAGGCGGCGGTGGTGAGACCCCTTCTGAAGAAGCCATCTTTGGATCCAGCCGTCTTAAACAACTATCGTCCAGTCTCCAACCTCCCCTTCGTGGGGAAGGTTGTTGAGAAGGTGGTAGCCTTTCAGCTCCGGCGGTCCTTGGAGGAAACCGATTATCTAGATCCCTTCCAGTTGGGATTTAGGCCTGGCTACAGCACGGAAACCGCTTTGGTCGCATTGATCGATGATCTCTGGAGAGCCAGGGATGGAGGTTATGCCTCCGTCCTAGTGCTCCTTGACCTCTCAGCGGCTTTCGATACCATCGACCATGGTATCCTTCTGTGACGACTGCGGGAGGTGGGGGTCGGAGGCACTGTTCTACAGTGGTTCTCCTCTTACCTCTCGGACAGGTCGCAGTCGGTGTTGGTCGGAGGGCAGAGATTGACCCCTAGGCCCCTGACTTATGGGGTACCGCAGGGTTCGGTCTCTCCCCCCTCCTGTTTAATATCTACATGAAACCGCTGGGTGAGATCATTCGACGGCACGGGATAAAATACCATCAGTATGCGGACGATACACAGCTGTATCTGTCCGCCCCGTGCCAACTCAATAAAGCGGTTGACGTGATGTGCCAGGGCCTCGAGGCTGTTAGGGACTGGATGGGGGTTAACAAGCTTGTACTCAATCCAGATAAGACCGAGTGGCTGGTGTGTTTCCCTCCTACTAATTGGCCAAGTGTTCCATCTCTCAGGCTGGGGGGTCAAACAGTACGCCCCTCAGACAGGGTCCTCAATTTGGGAGTCCTGGACCCACAGCTGACTTTTGAACACCACTTGTCAGCTGTGACCAGGGGGGCATTTGCCCAGGTTCGCCTGGTGCACCAGTTGCGTCCCTACCTGAACCGGGAGGCCCTCACAACAGTCACGGCGCCCTTGCGACCTCTAAACTGGACTACTGCAACGTGCTCTACATGGGGCAGCCCTTGAAGAGCATTCGGCAACTTCAGCTTGTCCAGAATGCAGCCGCGCGAGCGATCGTGGGTGCACCTCGGTTCACCCACGTAACACCTATCCTCCGCGAGCTGCACTGGCTGCCTATTGGTCTCCGGATACGCTTCAAGGCGCTAGTCGTCACTTATAAAGCCCTTCATGCTATTGGACCTGGGTACTTGAGAGACCGCCTGCTGCCAATTACCTCCACCAGACCGATTAGATCCTACAGATTAGGCCTCCTCCGAATTCCATCCGCCGGCCAGTGCCGACTGGCGACTACCCGGAGGAGAGCCTTCTCTGTGGCTGCTCCGACCCTCTGGAACGAACTCCCCGTGGAGATTCGCACCCTCACCACCCTCCAGGCCTTCCGCAAAGCCCTTAAAACCTGGCTGTTCCGACAGGCCTGGGGCTAAAGAACCGTTGCCCCTATCTCGAATGGTATGATTGTTGCATGTTTTTAAATTATGTATTGTTTTGTGTTGTTGTTAATTTGTCTGTATCCCCCTTCCCTGGTTTGAGTTGTGAGCCGCCCTGAGTCCCCCTTTGGGGGAAAAGGGCGGCATACAAATGAAATAAACATTCAAACATTCAACATACATACATACATACATACATACATACATACATACATACATATATATATATATATATATATACATACACATACATACATACATACATACACACACACACACACACATATTGACAAAGCCCATGATTTGGCATAATATTTCTTTCAACTGCTTAGATATATTTGGAAGAGTTCTGTCTATGGGTGCATTTAACTTGTGCTCAAGCAACAGGAGATCTATTTCAGGAGCCTTAATAGAAAATCTTTGAGAGAGAGAGAGAGAGAGAGAGAGGAGAAGGGAGGGAGGGAGAAAGAGAGGGAGGGAGGGAGGGAGAGAGAGAGAGAGGGAGAGATCTTATTTTCTACTCCATTGAAACAAGAAAATTATCTCCCTCTGATAACTGGCTTGAGAATGTATACAAACCCTAATTCTATGAATAAATAATACTAATAATACCAATCCATCACCCAGAACTTCACACAGTCAGCATTTCCCGTGGCAAATGAAGATGATTTTCTTTGCTTCCAGGATAAAACCAGGTCATCTGGAATTCAGACTAAAGAGAGATGCTTTGTATCTCATACTCTGGTCACCAATGGTTTCATTTCATTTATAAATGCTTCCATTCATACCATTGAAACAATTTTAAGAGTCATTCTAAATCCTGAGTTCAGAATGCTTAAAAGCATCCTAACTGAGAGTTTAACCAAATCATAGAGTGTATTTATTAGTTGGGTCACCTAGGGTTGGAACTTCCTCTTCAGCAGAGGATCATTCCAAGAAGTTCAGCATGCAGCCCCCCTGTCTACAAATTTCCAGTTGGGGGAAATCTGTGCTATTTTAGGAAGGCTCTTTTGCTGCTTACTAGAAATGTGTATATTCAAATCTGAAGTGAGAACTACAGGGCTGCAGATTGAGTGGGTTTGTTGTATCTGTCAGTGGCAGTTTAAAGAGGCTACACTTTTTCTAGTTATCACAAAGTGGCTTTAGGACAGAAAATGCATGCTTGACTTCAGGAGATATGAAAGGGCAGCAATTGGCACTGTAGCAGATGAAGAGCATTCTGCTAGACTTGGCCAAACGTCTTAAGAACACCTTGAATAGGACACTGTCTTCCAAAGTATTAGGCAATTCTCCTAGTTCGATGCTACCTGGTAAATAATCATTTACAGCTATCTGGCAAATCTTTATGGGAATATGCAAAACATTTGATTTTGGTTCTTTCTTCATTCTAGCATCTTCCCATTGACTTTGTGTAAATCAGGACCAGAACTCACAGCCTCTTGGTTTCTAGCCTGGTGCTTTTAACCTCTAGACCAAACTGCCTTTCACCCAAAATATTATATCTGTATCTGTATATAGATTGGCTGTTTTCAAATGCTTTAATGAAACGCTCAGTAGGTAGACAAAAATGCCAAATATACTGAAAACATCTGGGTGATCAAGCATAAATTAATCATAATAAGAGTCTATTTTGATGCCTTGAGTTATTGATTACAGTAATAAAGGTGGGGGAGTAAAAAAAAATCTAAGAAATAAAATAAATCTAAGAAAGAAGTAAGAACAGTACTATCCAAATCTGAGTCACCCTGTTTCACTGCTGGTCCCGTTACCTTCAGGCCAAGAGGCTGGGATGTTGCTCTACGAAGATCCCCAAACGATTAATTTATTCCAATCAACCTTCTACCATTTATTGGTCATCTATTTAGCCCAAAGACATTTACTGAATCTTTTGTCCTCAGGCATTTATCAATCCTTTGAGTACTGCCATAAACCATGTATGTATGTATGTATGTATGTATGCATGTATGCATGTATGCATTATTTATTTATTAGTTTGTCAAACGTGCACAAGACAGCAGGTATAAGAATGAACATTGGCATGAATGAAGCGAATACAAATAACAGTAGGAGAGAGATGGTGGGCATGCTGCAGTGGCCGCTTACGACCGGGATGTCCCAGTACGGGTGTACCGATGCCTGCTTGGAGCACCAGGTACCATCCCAGTACTGTGCTCCAGAGGGCCCACCCACCCACCTGCTCTCCTTGCCTCTATTTGAGCTGACTGGGGCATCTGCACATGCGCACGGGACGTACGGGGCCTGCGAGATGTTCCACCAAGCAGCTAGAGCATCACGGGCACATGATGGACACCCAGCCCCATTGCAGCATACCGGTTGCAATGGGATCCGGAACCCACCACTGGCACGCTGGTGCGCTTATGCGTGCCCCCTTTACGGAAACTCTGAGGAATGGGGTGAGGTCCACGGTAGACAGTCGAAGGTTGAAGCTGTGGAGGGTTTGAGGACGTAACAATGGAGTCAGGTAGAACATTCCAGGCGTTGACCCCTCTGTGGCTGAAGTCGTATTTTCTGCAATCGAGTTTGGAGCAGTTTACCTTGAGTTTGTATCGATTATTTGCCTGTGTACTCTTGTGGTTGAAGCTGAAATAGTTGTTGACAGGTAGGATGTTGTAGCAGACAGTTTTGTGTACTATGCTTAGGTCCAACCACAGGTGGCACAGTTGCAGATTGTTCAAGGCCAAAATTTTGATCCTGGTGGCCTAAGGGATTCTATCGTGAAGAGAGGAATGGAGGACTCTCCTCATGAATGGAGTTCTCTTCTCTGGACACACTTGATTGTATTAATGTTCGATATACATTGTGGATTCCAGGCAGATGAGCTGTATTTGAGAATTGGTCTGGGAAAGGTTTTTTTTTTTTTAATTAAGCAAAGTTCTTTTTAAAAAATATTGTTACATACTTAAAACTTCTTTATAAATAAAGTGTTGTCCCAATTTCCCCCTCTTTACATCTTCTAATTATACATAGTATATTTTGCATCTTTTTTCAATTTTCCATTTCAGTCATCTTATCTTCATTCTATAATCTCTCACTTAACTTTAATTTCTTCTTAATATATTGACATTATTATTTGCCTCTCCAAATTAATCACATTTAACTTATTATTTCCATCTAGTATTCTATTTTACTGTTAATAACATATATCCTCAGATTTAATTTTATATATTAAACATTTCATTTGATTAGTTATCCACAAATAGAAATTTTAATCTATTCCCCCCACATTGCATTAAACATAAACCTTTGGCTATAATTCACTAAATTTAATTTTATTCTATTAACAAATCCTTCTTTCTTTAACCATTTTCTCTTAGCCTCTCAGGAACTTCATTTCTCTTATGGTCCTTTCTCACCATCCATTTACTTGACATTTTCTTGATCTTAATTTATATATATAATATATATTTTCTTTTGAATTATTTTTCTATTTTTTAATTCTATTGTACTAGTACCTCTCCTCAGTTTTTCCTTCCAGCTTTCCTCAATATTCCCACCTTTATCATTTAACTTTCCCTTCTTTGGGGTCACTTCCCCCTTTCCTCCTTTGGGTATGTAACTGTAAATTCCAATAAAATTATTGAAGTATTTTTCTTTTCCAATCTCTTTTTCTATTTCTATAACATCTTCCTGTTGTCCATCCAACCCCCTTTTCTTTCTCCTTTTCTCCTTCTTCTGCTGGTTCTAGGTGTTCCCTCTGAATTTCCACTATTTCCCCCCAGTTAGCATTTCACATGCATTTTTTAACATGTCCAGTAATTCATTATACATCCAAGGTTCCACATTGGGTCTGGCAAAGGTTTTGTATGCCGTAGTTAGCAGTTCAATGTTGCCGGAGGAGAAGCTTCACAAAAGTAGGTTAACGACTCTTAATGCCTTTTTGGCAATGCTTTTACAGTGAGCTCTGGGGCTCAGATCGTTTGAGATGAGGACTCCTAGGTGACAGAGTGAGGGTTGTCTATGAGATCGTTTCTGCCCAACTTCTATTCAGTGTTCTGGTTTTTATTGCCAATGTGCAGGACAGAGCATTTGTTAGTTGAGATTTGGAGTTGCCAAATGCTTGGCCATTCTGACACATAGCCAAGGTCTCTTTGTAGGGCAGCAGCATTGTCGGTGGTGTTAAATAATTTTATGTCATCAGCAAAGAGGACACAGTTGCTTACAATATGATCGCAGAGGGTTAGGATTAGGGGTTATTCCTCCCTTGTGGAGCAATAATAACCACATTGGGTAACTGTGGTTTAAACCACAAGGGTACAATCCAGCCAGTGAATGAGCAGCTGAAAATATTTAAATCTTAGTCTGGAGATTCAGATGGTTTGTTTGTTTTTAATTGACAGTGGGAAGCGGCTGCTATGAAATTCAGTTAAACACATTCATATGTATTTTAGTTCTGTTCTTCCCCTTTCCTCCTGGCCCCTGATTGTGACACAGTATTGACAGTACAAAAAGGAATTCTAGCAGCATTTTTTTCATGTAAATTATTATTTCATACACATTTTCCAAAGACCACGTATTTCTTTTCATTTATACTCATAGAATTCTGTGCCTTTTCATATTATGGGGCATTCATATTCCCTTAAGTCATTACTTTTGTATGGAATTTACTACTGGGTAGCTGGTCTAAGAAAGCAATTCATTTAGGGGAAATTGAAAGCCTACACATCTTGTATATTGGGGGATCTTGCACTTCCCTATTAGCTAGTTCATATTAAATTCTAAAAAGGTATTATATTTTCCTTATGAAGTTTATTACCTTCTCACTGGTATAAAGTGGCCAATGAGGCACATTGGTTTAAACACTGTTCAAAGTTCAATGAAAGGATATTCACATGAACAGTGTTGACTTGCTCACAACATTCATTTCCCCTGCTTTTTAGTTTCCCTTGGGAAAAAAATGATTGATGTGGTGTATATATATGAATCCCTGTGTGATTTGAGTGTTCTTCACTGGCTTCTGTGTACCTTTCTTAGTTAATAAAAAAACTTAACTTCAGCCCTCAATCTGCATTTTATTGTGTCTGATAGAAATTACTTTTTATTGTACTCATTCCTCAGATCAGCTACTTTTATTATTGTGCCCTTTTCAATTTGTTAAGGATATTTGGAAAAAGAACCTCAGAAACCTTTAAAATATTTTTTTAATTATCTACTTTATGAAGAGAGAAATATTTGTCACCTTGTTAAGATTATCTTTAAACTTCATGCATTTCAATTTTCTTAAAATGATTTTCAAGTCATGGAACATTAAATGCTAGTTTCGTACACTGAAAACAAATTATCTTGCTACAATTGAATGAATCAGACTCTTTTGCTTTCTTCATCCCCCCCCCCCCAGGTGAGTTCATTCCATTACAATCCTATGTCCATTTCCTATTTGCCATGAAAAAGAAACCGGAACCACTCGTGAATAGGCTCAAACAGAAGTTTTATTGCTACTCACTTGTATTTTACAAGAATCTCACAAGACTTACTGCATTACTTGAGAATAGTAAGATACGACTTCAGAGGTTCTGGATAGGATCGGGGCTGGGCCACGTTCTGATGTGCAAAAACTCTGAATCCCGTCCCCTTTTTAATACCTACCTACAGGCCCACTGCAGATGTTGCCACACTAATATTTTATAGAAAAACCAATGAAAAATCTTGTGAGCCTGAACATTTACATACACTTTATGAACAATTCTTCTGAAAGTGCACTTTGAGTTTACAGTAGTTTATGCAAGCTATCCCCCCACCTTGATACCTAAATACATACACAATGTGTTCATAATGTGGATGGTTCAATGTGATTGAATTTTTTGTTTTAATTAGAGCAGAAAACTTAATAATTAAAGGACTGCTTTGTTCTGATTAGTACAACAATGTGCAAAATGATTGTAACCAATTAAAACATGAACCAAATGAGCTTCTCCTCTCAACTCAATGGCAAGTACAGGGCAGGGCCTTTGGGTTTGAAAAACACCAAGAACAGAATAGATCCTATTCTTTTGGCTGCCCAGTCCTGGGTCACAAATGGCTAACACATTGGAGTTAGCCTTACGTGGGAAAAATGAAAAAGACTTCTCTTGGCTGGTCAAAAAGGCCCTTCTATTAAGCTTCCCCATATGTCACAGCCAGATTACATCAGACTGATAATTTGTGATATAAAAATATGATAGTGTTGGTGTGTGTGAGAGAGAGGTGGGGAGGGAGGGGAGAGAGAAAGAATTAAAAATAGAATCAGGGAAAACAGGGAGCATTAACAGGAAAGAAAGAAATGTTTGATTTATATTTAATTAAAATAACAGTAAATATAGGTAACCACATAATCAATAATTTCCTCTGACATATTAAAATCCATTTCAGTGCAAATTTAGAGAAGCAACTGACAGATAAATCCATGGTCATTTATGTTTATTTAGTTATTTTACTTGATTTTTCTTTTTTAAAAGCACCTTTATCCAGCAGCCTTTTGGCTCTGGGACATAAAATGTAGCTGGCCTATAAAAAGAATATTAAAAGCCTGCCATTAGAATCTGGCTACAGACGATGGCTTTGACTCCTTTCCTGTTAATGGTAGAGTCCGTTTGGTGAGGGCATTAAGACGACACACTGGACCAGGGATGTCAAACTCACAGCCTGCAGGGCAGATGCGCCATGTGCTGACCATGCCCACACCCAGTTTAGCAAAGGGGGAAAAGTCACGATAGGTTACGGGATCATTGGTATCATTGCAAACCAAATTTATGGATACTTGGAAAGAAATAACTTGCCTCCTGTAGAACAGAAAGGATGCTGGAAAAATTCAAGAGGAACAAAGGACCAACTGCTGATTGACAAGCTAATCCTAAAGAATTCAAAGAAAAGAGGAACCAACCTGTTCATGGCTTGGATAGACTATAAGAAAGCATTTGATTCAGTTCCCCAAAATGCCTGAAAATCTTTGGCATCAGCAGCAACATACAAGAATTCATGGAAACTTCAATGAACCTCTGGAAAACGAAGCTTATAGCTAATGAAGAAGAACTGGGTGAAGTTGAAATTAAACGAGGCATTTTCCAGGGCGATTCCCTTTCACCCCTACTTTTTATACTCTCGATGCTACCACTGACAATCATTTTAAAGAAGATGAACTGTGGATACGAACATGCAAAGAAAGGACTGAAAATTTCGCACTTGGTGTACATGGACGATTTGAAGCTGTTTGGTAAAACAAAAGCTGAATTGAATTTATTAATTGAAAGCACAAAAGCATTTAGCCAAGACACTGGTATGCAGTTTGAAATTGACAAATGTGCATCAATGGCAACCAAAGCAGGCAAGGTCATAGAAGATGATGGAGTAGAACTTGAGAAGGAAGAAATGATAAAGGCAGTAAAACCAGAAGAAGGCTACAAGTACTTGGGGATTTTAGAGGCCTCTGACTTAATGCATAATAAAGTCAAGGAATTAACTTCAGCCAAGTACATTCGACGAATTCGCAAGATATTAAAGTCCAAATTGATAGGTTGATAGAATGATTTGGAAAAAGGTAATACACTGGACATAGAAAAGAAAATAATTGATGTCTTAATAATTAAAAGAAGATATACAAATAACAAACCAAGATAGAAAACTAAGTGACCTAGATAAAGTTCCTATATTGGAACTTTTAAAAAAGACGCTTGTTAAATCTTTGAGGAATATTGTGAGAAGAACAAGGAAAAAAATGAAAGAATTCAAGTTCTAAGACATTCTTTGAAGGAAAATAAGAGCAGGGTTGTTAAAAGTAAAAGGAAAGCATATAAAGTTAGTTTATTTGAATAATCTTAAAATAGATATGTTATCTTTCTTAACCATGAGTGTTTGCTCATCATGACTGAAATGGAAAAGCTTTAAGTATTTGTTTATAAACAGATGGAATATGAGGAAAAGAGATTTGTTTTGTAGTTTAGGAGAGGTTATTAAGTTACTGCCGTGTTCCCCCAAAATATGACATGTCCTCATAATACAGCCACGCCACGTTTTTCTGGTGGGCAAAAGTATAACCACCACCCCTCATATAAGCCCTCTGGACGACCCCCCCACCTCCGGCCAGGCAGAGCGACGCTCACCAACCGAGCAGCATCCCGAAGGTGCCAAGACTCGGGGACCTGGGGGGAGGCAAAGGTGATTACGTTGCTTGGCACCTTCGGGATACCGCTAGGTTGGTGAGCAGTGCTGTGCCCAGCTAAAGAGGGGGGGGGGGGTTGCTGGGTGGCTGCTCTCTTGCGAGAGGGCTCCTAAAGAGCCGGGCACAGCCTCATGGGCAAATGGCTGTGTTGTGCTGTTGCAGCAGCGCAACACAACAGCCATGGAATGACCACGCTCACAAGCAGCCACCTGGCAAACCCCCAGGTGGGGGTGCAGCCGGGCATAGCACCATTCCCTGATCTAGGAGTATCGCCAAGCCGCGTGAGCGCCTATTCGCTGCCGCCCAGCTCCCGTGGTTTGGCGCCTTCCAAATGCCAGTGAATGGCGCTCTGCATGGCTGGAGAGGGGGGTTGCACGAGCGGCTGTTCCGTTCTCGCTCATCCGCCTCCCAGCTTCACGGTGCATGGCCCAGCTCTCATTACGGAGCCAGGGCACCTCAGCTGCTGCTGCCATCCCAGCCTAGCTTTTTTCGCAGCTTTCAACCTTTCGGCAGTGGCCACTCTGGGCACATGCTCTATGGTTGTACACTCTGCAGGCAGCTGGCCCACAACCATAGAGAGTGCACCCAGAGCGGCCACTGGGTACCATTCCGGTACGGTATTTGAACTCTTCGGCGCTTCCTTGCACGTGCATGGTGCGTATGGTGCTTGCGCGACACTCCGCTGAGCAGGTGGAGCGTCGCGGAGGCGTCGCTGGAGGGTAGGATGCCTGTTTGTGCTGTGCATATGTGCACGGACGTTGCACACATTCATGTGGTGGACGCCGGGCCCTGTTGCTCCGTAGCAGTTGCAACAGGATCCGGATCCCACCACTGATTCTGATGCTTTGATGTCAAGCACATGTGGAAAATAATTTATGTTAACATTGCAATGGCAATGGCATTCTTAACAGTTTTGACCTTGATTTAATGATTATCTTGGAAGTAGCATTTAAAGCCATGCCGCAGTGAAGCCACATCCTATGTAGCAATTTTAGTGGGTATGAATATATATTAATAGGGTGAAGAGAGCCGTTTTGTTCTCTTCTGTGGCTTGGGTGATGTTACATGCATGCAAGGTTGATTCACAATTGTACAGTTCTGTGGATCTTCACTGCAATCATTTGCAGCTTTAGTGATAGTGCTGGAGCTGCCATTAGGGAGAATGTGCCTTTGAACATAGGCAGAATGCTAAAATAACATTGACTAGTTCAGTAGAAACAAGTCCCTTTTCATGCTTATAATACAGTTGTCTTGGATCAAGAATATAGGCTTAGCTATCAATGAGTGCTAACAGTTGTTTATTATATTTAAAGAAAAATATTGATTTATTCAGAAATTAATAGGACAGGAATTTCCATGGCCCACAAAGCAATAGGTGAAATAAAGATACAGAGAATGTTCCAGAGAACAGTAGCAAGAATTAGGGATTATCTCTGATAGATAATGAGCAACTCACTGTCATCTCAGTTTTATCTGGAAACATCTAACTAATCCTCTAGTTCAGCAGTCACCAACTGGCAGTCCGTGGACCACTGGTGGCGCACGAAAAAATTTTTGTGGTCCACATTAAAATTATTAGCATTTTTTATATTGCACTAAATTGGGTGTTCTCAAATTACAGCCCCTGGGCTGGTGCATGCAATGAATCCAGAGAGTCTCCCCTTAAGGGTATTTTTGTGCAGGTCGGAGGAGGGCAGAAATGCCAACTTGGAGTCTGCTTCAGCCTCCTGGTGTGGGGCTTGGGGCGAAGGCTGGAGGGAAGCGCCACTGGGGGTGAAGAAGGCCTTGTTCCAGTGGGACTGCATCATGGCCTGGAAGTGGCTGACCATCTCAGCCCACTGGGCCTCCAGGCGCTGGTACCTGGCCTTGCTCGCTCTCTGCTTGGAAAGTCGATGCTTGTAACCCTCAGTGAGGTCCTTTTGCTGAGTTTCCTTCTCAGTCAGATCTAATTTGAACTGAGCCAGCTGTTTTGCCAACTCTTTCTCATAGTGGCTGCTTAGCTCCAACAACTGTTTCCTGTTGGGGCCCTATAAGGAGCCCAGGCGTGCAGGCGAGGAGAGGCTGGGTGGAAAGGGGCAAGTAGAGGCCAGTCAAGTTGGCCCCGCCCATCCAGTCACCTAGCCAAGCCTACCCAACAGGTCATTAGGCAGATCATATTAGTGGTCCGCGGGATTTAAAATTACGCATTCGGTGGTCCCTGAGGTCCGAAAGGTTGGTGACTCCTGCTCTAGCTCTTTTCCGACAACCAAGCATGCCCTCAAATAAACTTTTCCCTTAATAGTAATGCTTAATTTTAGGTTTGGGTAGTTGCCTGTACGTTGAGCTCCGTGAGTCTTTTCTTTCGTGCGTGTTTTAACAGTAGAAGTGGATTCTACATTGACAGAACTTTCTACATTTGGAAAGTGGGGTTCATCAATGCTTTTAATAGGTCTTGGGAGTCTTTTTAATCATCAACTTTTGCACCAAAATTTGAGGCATGTAAATGTTGACGCTGGTGTTCTGAAGTTTTCCCACATGAACGGTCAGAAAGCATAAACTCCACCTTAATTAACTTTTATTGGAGAAAAAGCTGATTCATATCCCAGCTTAACTGCTGCCGTCCCACTTGAACATATATTGTATATGCTATGCAAATGGGGGACTTTAATATATCAGGCACTTCAAATTAATATTTAAAGCATTTTTAACAAATGCACCAGAAACACTTTATTGCAGACTGAAATGTAAGATCATTTCTTTCTCTAGTAAGACTTCAGTTATGAATTTAATAAAGAAGTGCTAGATTTCTGCTTCTACTAGATCAGCTTCGTAATATCCATTCATCAGACATGTAGAGCAAAAAATTAGCTACTAACATTTAACATAACTTAGCCCATCGTTTGGGTGGGGGGAGATTCAGTGACTTAAAAGGAAGGAAGGAAGGAAGGAAGGAAGGAAGGAAGGAAGGAAGGAAGGAATAATGAACTGTTACATTTCACTAAACAAACATACAAAGGTGTAAAGTTTTTGAACTGTGCATAGTGTAGAAAGAAATGACATTGTTGAAAAAAAGTTATGTTTCCTTCTTGTTCAATGGATCACTGTTTATTCCTGGACATTGTGATGTTATTTTGTATCACAACCCAAAAGACATTTTTTTTGTCTTTCTGCTTCTCTTACAATGTACTTTAGGCAATAAGTAGTGAAGAGCAGGTACATTTGTTTAAGGCATTTGAAGATGAAGATGAAGATAACTTGAGTCTTTATGCATTGCATGTTTAATCAAACTTCCATTTGACTGATATTCCAGGTTTATTTTTATGGCTGAAGTCAGGGTTATATGATTGGCATTCACAGGACAGAGAAGTTCCAGGTCCACATTTTGAAGTAGTGAAAATATACAGTGTATTATCATATGAACAAGTACCATGTGAAAAGATAAAACAAGATTTTCTCTCCCCTCCAGTAAAAAAATAATAATGGATGTTTATCTGTATTTATTATTTTGTCTCAACCAAAACCAGAAAAAGAGCAATTAATTTGGAAGAATGGCTGAAGTCAGGGTTATATGATTGGCATTCACAGAACAGAGAAGTTCCAGGTCCACACACAAACACACAAACACACACACACACGCACACACAGGTTGAAATCAATTGTAGATAGATTAACTTTTAATTTTCAGTGCAAACTTCTTTAATAAGATTTTAAAAATCATCATATCTCCAGCAGTAATTAATATAAAGCAAAATTTATATTCTCTTATCACCCTCTTTCGCTTCCCCTTTGTTCTTCCTTCAAGAGCTGCCAGAAATAAGTCAGAAATAAACCTGAAAAAGTCTAACATTTTTTCTCCAGGTAAGAAAAAAAAAGAATTCTAAGGTAAAGAAGGAATATTTCAGCTAAAACCCTGAGGTTGGTCCTTTCTGTAAGTTGTTGTTCCCTTTGGGGAAGGTAAGTTTAGTTGCCTTGTTCCGTTTGATTATCTTCTCCGTTATCGTTGCTACTTAGTTTCAGACTATTTTACAACTTGAATATTTCAAACTTCTCAAAACTGAAGTAATTATGATTCAAGAGCGTTGTCAAAACGAGGGCTTATTTCTCGTTCATTTCCTGCTTTCCAGATTCTTATAAGTTGAGATAAGGATGTTCAATCGTCAGGTGTGTGAGAGAGGTATTTATGAAGTCCTCTTGCTAAGGATTTCTTCTGTCTTAGAAAAATGTGAAATTGTTTTTATTTCATCAGCTATACAAAGTAAGGTGCTTTGTTTTTATGATTGTATATATTCTAACAGCTCTTATTTAAGGGACACGGTGGCTCAGTGGCTAAGACGCTGAGCTTGTCAATCAGAAAGGTCAGCAGTTCGACAGTTTGAATCCCTAGTGCCACGTAACAGAGTGAGCTCCCGTTACTTGTCCCAGCTTCTGCCAACTTAGCAGTTCAAAAGCAGGTAAAAATGCAAGTAGAAAAAACATGAACCACCTTTGATGGGAAGGTAACAGCGCTCCATGCGCCTTCGGCATTTAGTCATGCCAGCCACATGACCACGGAGACGTCTTTGGACAGAACTGGCTCTTCGGCTTTGAAATGGAGATGAGCACCGCCCCCTAGAGTCGGGAATGACTAGCACATATGTGCGAGAGGAACCTTTCCCTTTATCTTATTTAAGGGGGGAATGGAAGATAAGAAGATGTTTGTGTAGAAATGATTCTTGTAACACAATGAACTTTTTCTAACACAGCAAAAATGCCCAATATATTTTGATAAGACTTACTGTGCAACATTATCTACATAAGTTAATGTAACAACATTCTACTAAATCTTTAACTATTACAGACTGTAATAACATGATCTGGCTTGAGAGTGGTAGTAGGAATTAAAATGGATGACTCCTGTAAAGTTTAATCCAGATTCAGATATATAGATGAGATATATAGAGGAGATGAATAGATATAAACATAAATATTGGTATATAAATAATATATAGGCATATGCTGCATATCAACCAAGAGTCAATTCTTATGAGATGACCAGCCATATAAATTTGATACATAAGTAAATAAACTGGCTGGGTGGGATTAAATAGAGCATTTTGGGAAGAACTACAAATTGCTGAAGAAGTATTGGGAGGGAAACCATAACTATGAATCCAACAGAATGCACTGCTTCCCATCAACTAATTAATCTTGTAAACTTCCCTGTTTCATCATTTCAATTTTGAAATGGCTCTTGGTCCCCTTTTGAAGAACTGCGAATGGAAACTGTGAGAACTAACTTACATGTGCCTTCTTTCTACAGAATATGTGTGTGTGTGTGTGTGTGTGTGTGTGTATGAAATCAGAGATTGTTGTTTTGTAATATTCAGGTGCTCAATATATTCAAAGGAGTATATCGATCCATTTTTTTTGCTGGAGAACAAAAAAAAACCATTTATTAGGAAAACTTTTTAAAGATATTGCTCTGTTCCTCTTGACGGGAGACGTCCCGGCCTTTCTAGAGGCCGACTCTGCTTGCATTTCTGTCTCAGAGAGCAAAATCTCAGGAAACATCCACAAATTGGATCCACTGACAGGTAAGGCAGTCACATTTCCTGGAAGATTGGTGAACTCCAATGAACCTGGGCTCAATTGTGAGAAAGAAAATGAGTGAGTTCATAAGGAATGGAGTTTCATTACAAACATTTCACAGGGCACCTCAAAAGGCTCAGCTATTAGGACTGATCTTTACTTTTCGGTGCCCTCCATGCTCCTACCAAGTGGTTTAGAAAGTGTGACGGCATTCAACTGGATAGCCTCTAATTTGAAGACAGAAGTCACTTACCAAAAAATATTCAGCTCATCAGACAGTTACGCGGTGAAGATGATCTCAAGAAGTATTGATATCTGGATTGCAGAGGTAATGACAAGAATCAGGAGAGAGGAGCATTAATCTTTTCGTTTAGAAAATAGGACAAAGTACATCAACAGTGTGGGCACATAAAGATGTCTTAAAGGGATGCCGAAAGAATCGGAGGAGAAATGCATCATTTGTTCCTAAGGATCTTTGGAATCCTAAAAAAGGAGCGGAAGTGAGACACTCACCAGAAACAAAGAGGCTGGAAGGTTTGATCACAGAACTTGTGATGTGGCCTAAATCCCAAAATAACCATTTGCATATCCACCTTAGAACATGATATTTTGTGAGCAGCAAAGGACTTTATTTGCCTTTCATCACATGTGGCGTACACATCCAGTCCTTTACCGTGGAATGATCAAGATTCCCTTTGATGAAACCTTTCAAGGCAGGGAAAAAACCTGATTATCTTTTCCTGAAGATGAAAAATATCACACAGTTTGTTTCAATGAAGGGAGCCTCAAACCATGAAACCTTTTTTCACATGCAGAACTGGTTAAATTCAAGTGGGGACTGTGGGGATACCGTGGCAGCTTGCAAGGCAATCCACATCTATTAGCTCCTGCTAGAAGGCTGCAACTCCTCTATTACTATTGGTTATACCAGGGGTCATTAAGCTTTCGGACCTCAGGGACCACTAAAGTCATAATTTTAAATCCCACGGACCACTAATGTGATCTTCCTAATGACTGGATGAGTGGGCATGGCTAGGTCACTGGGTTGGTGTGGCCAACTTGATGTCACCACATTAAGGGATGTATCGCTGGCCTCTACTCACCCCCCTCCCAGCCACTCCTCACCTGGCCAAGCTCCTTAGGGCCCCAGCCAGAAACAGTTGTTGGAGCTAAGCAGCCACCAGGAGAAAGAGTTGGCAAAACAGCTCAAATTGGATCTGACCAAGGCTTAGCAGAAGCGCCTCACTGAGGACTACTGGCATAGGCTTTCCAAGCAGAGGGATGGTCTGGAGCCAGTAGTAGTAGGTAGTTACGGACTAATAGTTGCTGTCAATAGCGAAGCTTTGCCAGGATGCACGAGGGCTGCCAGTTGACCTCTTTCTGGAAACTTTGATCAACCGGTGCTGGAAGGAGAGAAGTGGATTATATTCCATTTGGTGTTGGAGGAAGACAAGCAAGCACATGGGACCTTCCATGTGACAAAACTGTTCACCAGTTGGTGCTAAAAGAGATAATGCTGAATGAGGCAGCAGTCTCAGCCCACTTTTTCCTGGTCAAAACTCTAGAAGTGCCGAGGGTCTTGGAGATGCCAGTCTTGCAGATGCCAACATTACTCAGATGTAATCAAAGACAAGAAACAAAACCATGAGTGCTAACACTACCATTTTCATAAGGTTAGAGTAACAGAATCTTGCAAATCTGAAAACATTATCTCCTCTCCTATCTTTACTCTAATGGTTTCAACACCTCCATTCCTTCTGCGGGCTGCAATATCTCTTCTCTGACAATTGTCTGGCCTGTGGCTATTCTTTCTGCCTCCAAGATTATTCTCACAGCCCATTATGGATGATCCTTACAAGACCTTCTCAAGCTGCTCCTATAGCCTGCACTCTGTGGAAAAAAGGCTGGGTGGAAAGACCTCCAGAGAAAATCCCAGAAGGAAGGAGGTCCCCATTGTTTCTTCCCAAAGGACCCTCAAGGCTCACTCAAAGTTTTGTTAAAGCAAAGCCTCAGGCCTTTAAAGGCTCTTTTGGCAGTTAGTGGATGACATGCTGTTGTCAGCATTTGACAGTATTTAGTAGCTAAGATTTAGTAGATGCAAATAATAATGTTAGGATCTATTAAGTAATTATCAGGATTTGGAAGTATGTTATATAGTAATCAATTACAGTAATCAATGGGACACGGTGGCTCAGGGGCTAAGACGTTGAGTTTGTCAATCAGAAAAGTTGGCAGTTTGGTGGTTCGTCCCTATTGCCGCATAACGGAGTGAGCTCCCATGACTTGTCCCAGCTTCTGCCAGCCTAGCAGTTCAAACCATGCAAAAATGCAAGTAGAAAAATAGGGACCACCTTTGGTGGGAAGGGAACAGAGTTCCATGCGCCTTCAGCATTTAGTCATGCCAGCCACATGACCACAGAGATGTCTTCGGACAGCGCTGGCTCTTCGGCTTTGAAATGGCTATGAGCACCGCCTCCTAATTTGGGAATGACTAGCACATATATGCGAGCGGAACCTTTACCTTTACCTTAATCAATTTGCAAGTTTTCCTCTTGGACATTTGAATAGCTATAATTTTGGTATTACATTTTTAACATATTAACAGCATGGTGTATCAGTTAAGGTGTTGGAGAAGACTTGAAAAGACTTAAATTCATTGGGCACTGAAGCTGACTGAGTAAATTAGGGCCACCTATATCAGACCAATCTCCAAATAGATTAACAAATAAATAATAAATTCCAGAATGAGTAGCTCAAATTTTGACACCTACCTTATTCGTTTGGCATTTAAAAATACATTTTGATTTTTTTCCCCAAATGTGCGTATTAGTGTGGTGAAATATTTCTATTGCTCCCTGTCAGAATTTAATTAAAAATAACTCCAAACAAAAAAAAAACATGCTTCACATTTCAAAATAGTAGTTCTCAAAGATATCTAGGCATCCTGTGGGTTTTTCAGTCTTTCAGTCTTCTCAGTAAGAGAGAAAATACTTTTCTGAAGAGGGGAAAGGTGATACATCACAAAACAACATGTTTATTATTGTTCAACAGGACCAATATCGACGCAAAGCATTTTAGTGCACTGATCATGTTTAGAAATGCAAGATCTGTCACATTTACCCCAAACATTACCATGAAATTTGAAAAGGTTGAACAAATATTTTCATTTGGGATTGGTATTTTGAATATGTTCTAATATTTTAGGAGAATGGTATTAAATTAGCTTTGTACAAGAAAGGCAAATTTAAATCTCTGAAGGCAAACTAGGTAATTTGGATTACATGCTTGTGGATTTAACTCCTCCATTGGTAAAAGAAAAAGATGAAAAATAGAGAATATTGTGATTATTCAGGGTTGAATCAAGGCATGGTTTATGCTGAGACTAACAAGTTGTAATGGAATCTTATTTCTCCCAGCATATATTATTTGTGGTGTGCATTTCCAAGTAAATGTGTTTTATGTATATGAAAGAAAACTATATTTTGGTATGCATCTTACGGGAAAATATGGTTCCCATGAGCAAAAGCCGGATGTCTAATAAAGGAGATTTGGGGATGAAATGAGGGGTTCTTGGTACTGTCTGAGCTCGCTTGTTTTCTTGAAGAGGTTTCATTACCCAAATTAGGTAACATCCGCAGTGCTAGTAAGGAATGTGGTTTGCTGTCAGTTTATATTCTGGTGGCTTATCCGATCAGTGTTGGTGGGGATTGTCTTAGAGATTCTTTGATTGGGCTGTTTACTGTTGGCTCCTTGGCAATTTCTTGATTGTGGTATTGTTTACTCGATTGTCGGTCTGATGTTAACCTTGGAGTTAATTTATGCTCCTCTGATGTGGAAAGTTCCTTGGCAGTGGTGATATTCAGCTGGTTCGGACTGGTTCGGGTGAACTGGGAGTGGCCAGCTGAGGGTGGGTGGCCCTGCACACGTGCCCTGCTCCTAGGCCATCCTATGTAGTTTCCTAAGCCACACACAAGCATGCGAGCCACACACGCCAGCAAAGCACAGCCATGGAAGGCTGCACGCATGTTCACATTCACATTTTTGGTGTGCGGCGAAACCGGTGGTAAAATTATGTGAAACCCACCTCTGGCGCTTGGGTTATCTCTTTTGCATCGCCTATAGATGTTGTTAATGTCTATTTGTCTATTACTGGGTAATTTGTCAGAATTCCAGGCTTCTAGAAATTCCCTGGCATTTTTGGACTTGGCCTGTTCTAGGATTGTCACATTTTTCTCAATTGAAATGTTGGTTAAATCTGTCTGTAATGTCTGCTGGGGGAGAAAAACCTTTCTTCAGATAAATAATTATTCCACACTTTGCCTCTAGGGATGTTCACAAACTGTAAAGCACAAGTATCGTCTTGTTGGCTAAAAGCTTTGAAAGGCAGTAGCAAGTTTCTATACTAAGAAACTATTTGGTAGGATAGTGCCAGAACATTTTGAGCTGTATCACCAGTTTTATAAGGGTCAGAGATTTGCTTTTACTGTACTTTACTTGAAAGCTGGACGTTTTGGCAAGCAATTGGGTCCCCTGAAACCAAGGGCTGAGAATTACGGCTCCTTAAAACCCAACTATTCGTCTGAGACTCAGCAGAATTAAACTACTGGTGTTCATTTATTCATGTTCATTTGTACACTGGTTTTTGCAAATCTATGATATATTCAAAGTCATCTGTCAAGGCCTCTTCATGCCAAGAAGCCCTGCGAGCAATAGCAATAATGAAGAGTGGCATATTTTCCAAGAAATACCATAAAATATCTTTGAGAAGAAATAGCTTTGAGAAAAAATATCTTTGCTAAAAAATGGTAGCAGAGTGGGGAGGGAGGAAATTCATAGTTTCGAAAGAAAGAAAAAACCAGATGGCATGAAAAAAGTCTAACACTGTTTCTGCTGCCAAAAAAAACCACATCATAAATTACTTGAATGCTCAGGAACTGCTACGTCTTTTGAAATACATTATCTTGCAAAAATTAGACCTCTCCAAAGGATTGAAAGCTTTAGTTAAAATAGATGTTTACCTCCTTTTTTATGAAATTACCTGTGTAAGTACAGATTTCTGTTTGTACAAGCTATAATATTAAGCTCTAGCTGCAAGCTCTGATATTAAATTTAGGATTATTCTTATTTGAATGTAATATATAGAAATATATAGAAGGAGTTTCTATTACATACAGACTCATATCTTCAGTCAGTGACCTGTTATTTTGTAAAAAGCTATCTCTATTCTTCTTCCAAAAGAAAGGGTCTTAAATAGCACCTACTGTTTTTCTTAATAAAAATAGAGGCGGTAAACCAGTAGATTGATTTCTGACTTAGCTATATATTCACATGTATTCAGATATATTTCAGCTGAAAATCATTCTTGGAAGGAAGATTCTTGAAGCCTCTTCTCTTGTTGGGGGGAACCAAAACAGGGGTGTGGTTAGAAAAAGACAGAAGTTACACTTCATAGTTTTTTTTTTGATGCGCTAGAATAAAAGAGAACTATGATGAATCAAGGATGTATCATGGAGAATAAATCATGACTGTTTGTCTGTGGAATACACCAAAATGTAATCATCAGTTGTTTAGACTGGCCTACAAGTCAATTAAGGAAGGGCCATGAAATATAGACCACATTTAAATGCCCGCAATAGGTTGTCCAAGACTTGCTATGGCTTGTTAGGAACAAGATTGGTGTATCACTGTGTGCAGTGATGGAGAAAAACAATTGGCAGATTTCACCAATGTAGTTATCTCACCTGGCAGAGAAACATGCTTGATAATCTAAGGATTAATCAAGGTGAAAAGCCAAATGAGACATTCAAATACGCCTTACAGTGATATTTTCCTGCCCCAGATTTCTTTTTTTCCTTCCTGTGGCTAGTAACAGGTATAGAGGGAGAACTTCTGAATGGGTGGCATGCATGTATGATTGAGCAATAAGTAATGAATAAGTAAAGGATATAGAGTTCCAGAATAGAAATGTTATGTAGCTGAAAGGCACTTGGCTGCAAATATTTGCAAATAATCTATGTGTGGAACCTATTTTCCCTCCCCAATGTAATTCAGTATGGAAAGGGAAGGGAACAGACATCAGGATAAATATGATCAGATTGATCAGCCTCTTCTGCAGTTACAGAAGTATTCTCTATGAAGACATAGAAGTTCTATCACTTTGCTTGCACCTGATTATACTTCTAATAAGATTAATTGGCAAGGATTGTTGCATGGCACTCTTTTCATATTTTTTTGTACATAAAAATAGAAATAAAATGTCTTGACCCCCATAATTATTGACCAGCAAGCCTCTCCATCATCTGCAGCCCACTTGCAATGTCCTTTTGGCTGAGATCACCATGGAGACATTCTCAGTATGACTCAGCCATCCACAACTTCTGCATCCAAACCAACTCGCCTACAAAGTAGATTACTCAAACATTTCTCTTTCTTTTGTCCCCAGAGGTATTGTGTGTGTGTGTGTGTGTGTTCCATATTTACACACATATGTGCACATATTAACAACATGTGAATAGATTTGGGAAAATGGCAGCATGGAACTGTTTCTCCTCCAAAATGCCAAGAGATGGAGATGGAAAAGGAAGGACAGGAGAAAATATTGTGAATCTGAATTCATCCTGAATTTATGTTTCAGAGTTTTGTGCATAAAAACATGTGTTTTTCCCCCCAAGAGCATTGCATGACAAATATCCAATCGCACCTTAGTTTGTAAGCACAGTGACTGAGTGCCTTTCTTCCTAGGACCTTTACGAAGCATCAGCATTTTTTACAAAGAGCAAATGTATTTAGTGTAAAGACTTGCTGACAGTGGAGTGATAAGCCATTCAAAGCATGAGACTGTATGACAGGGTTATGGAAATCACACACGAATATTAAAAACTCATTACCCAAATCACAGTGGAGTGTGATTTCTCATTTCCTAAAACTGTTTAGTTCACTTAGGTATTTTTGTGAAGGAGAGTGTTTGCTTTTCATTTTCCACCACTGCTTTCTGTTAGAGCTTTGCATTACCAGTCTATCTGCATGTGGAATGCAGGATGGAGAAAGGTTTAAATTATTCAAGCTTCCAAATCAGCTGCCAGCTATAATTCACTCCTTCTTGATCAGCAATTGGAAAGGAGGCAGAGAATGGGGGGGGGGGGGTAGCCGTCCTCTTTCTGAATATTTTACATACTATCTGCATAGTTATTGGTAGAATAAAATGATGTAAAGGCAGAAAACCTTCATCAAAATAACGATAACATATGGGTCCATCATTTTTTATTAAGATAACAGATTCCCCAAAAAAACACTAGCTAGGATTGTATACAGCCAAAAGAATCCCACTTTTGTCTTGGTGATACAGACTTTTATTTAAGAACACCCAGACCAAAAATATTTGTAGTTATATTAAGTAATAAATATTCAGTGGGATTCCTACAATGCAATTACAAGCAGTTTACGAAGGACTGAAAATCCATCTAAAAAGTTGTCTGTTCTTATGCTTTCAAAATAAACAGGTGAACATTGTTTCTTAATATATTTTTATTTTTTTAAAAAAGTTAAAATAAATATTATTATTAATGCAGACTAATATAAAAGAAGAAAAAGTAAAAAAGAAGAAATGTTTGTTACTAAGTTTTCTTAACTAGAGGTACTTTAGACTTTTTCAGATCTAATTTCATATTAATTTAGTTCATAAAATAAAATCTATTTTTTTGGATGGACACTAAATATAATGTTGCTACAGAAAGAAGCAATATGGGGAATTACAGACAAAAATTACTATTAATTTTAAATAATTTAAGGAAAGGCACTGATTTAAGAATGGTTTGTGATGTGGGAAAAGCTTTTATTAGAAATTATTTTATATAACATAATAGGAATGAAGAATCAAGATAGAACAGAAACTGTTTTGGATGAAATAAAGAGAAAAGAAGAATTTTTAAAAATGGAAGAAAAGAAAAGTATTTTTCAGCAAATTAAGCTTTTACAATGACAATTTTCTATGTTAATAGTAAGAGAAATCAAAATAAAAATGAATTATGTATAGCAAAAAAGACTTTTGTGAAGTGACTAGCATATAAATTTCAAAGATAAATAGAAAGAAAAATAAAATGATATTGAAATTAAAAAAGGGAGATACTGTATTATTAAACAACATGGCTATCATTTTTTTTCAACGTATATAAAAGAAATTATATCCCTCTAGAAAAAAAACAGGGAAATATCTAAAGAAGCAGAATTTATCAATGATTACAGAGCAATACAAACAAGTTATAAACAGATTATTATAACAATAAATTTCTGAAGCTATAAAAAGGTTAAATTAAGAAAGATGCTTGGACCAAATAGAGTATCACGTTATTGTAACTATTATAAGGGTTACACTTATAGAACAAGGTAAAAGTTAATGTGAATTTTAAAAATCATTGTTAGTCATGCCATATTGATAATATGGAATAGATGCAAACCCAGATTGTGCCTGAAAACATTTTCTGGGTTTTGGCCTAAGAAATGTTTATAGATGAGAAATAATAGGCAAATACAAATAGTTAACTTATGAGAATTTTGTCAAAAGGGGTTAAAATAAGATCAAGAACTGATGGCAGAGGATATCATTAATGAGTTTCATGTTTACAATTAGAAAAATTTAAAGTACAGAAACTATTTTGTGGTTTTTAAACAATGTAAAGTGGAATTTAAAATAGCATGCTGTACAAATAATTGACTTGTAATTGCTAAACATGTATCCATTTTACTGAAATTTGAAACAGAAGAAGAAGTGAAAGAAAGTATGATAAAGAGGGCTGAATTTTTTTGTTATAATATATAAATGGAACAATCAGAAATATGTGGCAGAAAGGTTTTAATGTTACATGATATTATGAGCCAAGGTGGCGCAGTGGTTAGGGTGCAGTACTGCAGGCCACTTCAGCTGACTGTTATCTGCAGTTCGGCGGTTCTAATCTCACTGGCTCAAGGTTGACTCAGCCTTCCATCCTTCCGAGGTGGGTGAAATGAGGACCCAGACTGTGGGGGCGATATGCTGACTCTGTAAACCGCTTAGAGAGGGCTGAAATCCCTATGAAGCAGTATATAAGTCTAACTGCTATTGCTATTGCTATTATAATCTAAAAGATAATTATTATAAAATGATGTACAATGATACGTGTCACCCAGAGGTGGCATTCTGCCATTTCGCCCTGGTTTGGGCAAACTGGTAGTGGAGGTGTTAGGAGGTTCCATCCCCCCCCACCCAGACATCATCATGGATGCTCTGCACATGCACAGCAGATGCACAGTCGAACTGGAAGCAAAGGTCAGAGGATTTCATGTTTGTGTCACCGGAAAAATTGTCTCGAATGTATAGAAGCCCTTCAAAATGATGTTTTGAACAAATAGGAAGTGACGTTTTATCATGCTTGGTGGCTGTGAAAAAGAGAGAAAAACATATATTTTCAAATTGAAAGATAAATATACAATTGGAAATTTTAATTTTGGAATTGATGGTCAAACAGTTGGAAAAATGTTATGGACCTTTGTTTTTGTATATGATAACTGTAGCAACATTATTTATACAGAAAGATGGAAATATTTTTTATATTAGCTGCAAAAAAGTGGATGGTGAAGATGGCGGAACCTGCTGAATGGCTAAATTGATCTGGGAGATGCGTCATGCACAGGCCACGCCCACCCCAGCTCCGCAAAGGCAAACAATATTGTGATATGCCATGTGACGTCATGTCACATGATTGAGTTTGACACCCGTGTAATACATTATCTACACAGGTGAAGCCTGTTTAGTCCTCAAACAATTTACACTTTTAAATTCTGCAACACTTTTAAATTGGGTAATCTCTAAACAATTTACACTTTTCACTTAGTTATAGTGGCATTGTGAAAAGTTTTGCTGTAGTTAGCTACTGAAAAGGTTGCAACTGTACTTGCCCATAAGCTACACAATCAGAATATTATATCCCACGTCCTTAGATATACTCTGACCCACTCACATTTGGCCACTGGTTGCTTGAAATTTCATAGACGGGAGACAATCCTCTGAACTGCATTTATTTCATTTAGTTATAATTTTAATGGCATATACAGATGAATTTAAATTAAATAGAATTCAGTTTTTCTCCTGGTTCTCCTCCCCCAACGCTATTCCCTATTTGCAATTCAAAAGTCAGGAGCAACAACTCTCGGCTCTTATGTGCACCAATGGCAGTTCAGAGAAGATCACAGAAGATCTTGATTTTTTGCACCAATAGTAGCTCACTATTCTTCTACCTCTGGTCCTTCCCACTATTACAACATATTTCTGTTTGCCATTTTTACCCATTTACCAGTCCAGCCTGTGGAAGTTCTGAAACTGAGCTTCTTTGATGAAGTTGCGTATGAACTTCAAAGTAGTTAGAGGCTTCATTTACACTTCCTGGCGTTCTCTATACCACCACTTGGAAAAAGAAGAAGTTTTAGAAACGTAGAGTCAGACCGAAATAGGACTTGAAAGACTTTCTAAGAAAATAAAACAAATTGCAGGATTGCTTGTTTCAAGAACAAATAATGCTTGTTGTAAAACAGATTCCTATGCTTTATATATCTTGTTTTGCAGGTGCTCAATGTTATTTCAAAGCAAAACAAGAATGTAGAATGAAAACAAGTGATTTGGTGATTTTTTTTCCATTTCAAATAAATGTTTTGAATAATCCAGATTGCAAAAGAAAAGCAAAAACGCAAAACTAAAAATGAACCAACTAATATAATTTCACATATGTTTTGGTCTCATATTGTTTATTAGACGATAGCCTTGTTGATATCTCTTACCTAACGTGGTGGTTCAAGCAGATTAATATTAATATAGTGGTGGTGGCACAGTGGTTAGGCTACTTTTGCTGACTGCCAGCTGCCAGAGGTTTGGCTGTTCAAATCTCACCGGCTCAGGGTTGACTCAGCCTTCCATCCTTCCCAGGTGGGTAAAATGAGGACCCAGATTTTTGGGGACAATATGCTGACCTTGTAAACCAGTTAGAGAGCACTGTAAAGTAGTATATAAGTCTAAGTGCCATTGCTATCAGAATCCTATTTCTGCCTATTCATACATAAGTCTCACTGAGGTCATTGTTATTCTCCCCATAGATGTTTATGTTAGGCTGAATCATAAAAAAAAAAATATTTTCTTATTTTAAAAATCGGATAACATCCTTCGCCAATGACTTACATGTGCAAAACATGCATTCTGCTTTGGTGCTTTGGGACATCTCAGTCTCTGCCAACCACACAACTAGCTAAAGTACATTCATCATGCGTAAGTGCAGCAGAATTGATTGTGACAGTAGTCTTAGGAGGGAAAGAAAACAAGCATCTGTTGTGCAACATAACCTGTCACTCATTCCATAATCAGCAAGCTCGGAAAGGTAAGGGTTCCTTCTTGTAGTAGGTGGAAGAATGTGCTCTTATTTACCTTATGCAAAATTCACACACAGAGCATTGTTGCTCTGCCTAATTAAGAAGGATCTACTAAGTTTGCAGTTGTTAGGTAATATTAAGGAGGGAACTCTGAATGCCTCAGAGAAGCTCAGGGACATTTGCTTTAACAATTATTGATAATGTAAATACATATGATAATATGTTCTCCCCCCCCCCTCCTTCTTTATCATCAACTCTTTTGGCCCAATAGGCAGAATTATTTCATCACAGTGTTGTGATTCCCATATGTTGAAGAGGAAGCAGTGTTAAAAAAGGAAGCACCTGTGTGCCATTTGTTGTGCATAACCTTTTCTGTCCGAAGACAACCTAAGTTTGAAGGGAGAATGTCCCATACATGTCAAACTCTATGAAGAGACAACCTTAACGTCAACTATCCAGGTCCCATAGAAAGGTGTGCAGACGAGAGTTCTTAATCCCTTACTGGCATACATATATATATATATGCTTTGATATCCATATGTTATAAAAATCCCTGCCTTCGTCATCTTTGTGGCAGGAAAGCAGGGGCACCTGGGCAGAGAAAAAGAGGGTTGGAGAAGAGAAGTGATTCAGTCTATGAAAACAAATGGGGAAAAATGAAACCTGCAGGGGAAAGGCTAAGTGGGAGATGGAATGGAAAGAGGGACGCATGTATTGCCAAGAACTACAACAATGAAGGTTTGAAAATTGCTAATCTTTGACTGAAGGCTTCCAGCTTCATCTGGATTTTGGTGTAAAATAAGAGGAATTTAATTATATATCAGGAGAAACAATGAGCACAATGTTTGTTTCGTCTTCAGCTTCTTCCTTTTTGTGTTTCATGGATCAAAGACTTCTCACCAATTGAAACGGATTGTTCAACTCCCACCCAAGATTTATTTTCAGTCTTTTCTTTCCAGCTTCCTCCTCCTGTATCAGTTCTTGGCTCCTGATTCACTTCTTCCCAGCTCCAAAGATTTCATTATTGGCAGAATTGATAGAGTTTTACAAGTGGTATCTTTCTTGACGGGACTCTACTGTATGTCATATTGGGTCAGCCAGGTCATTTCTAATTCATTTCTAGCAGGGGGGAAAAACTGTCTTCAGCTGAAAGCTTTTCAGAAATCTAATCAAATGGCCAAAGTCCTAAAAGTTTCATATGAAGCTATAGCTTTAAAATCCAAAACTCCCTGTTCAATAGGTTAACCAAAGTAAAATTTCTAAATGCCATATAACAGTGTTTAGGCCAAATGTTCACAAAATTATTCCTTGCTGCTTTAAGTTTGGATACAGATTTCTGTCCTTCCAAGAAATTCCTCATTTTGATGGATGAGACTTGGGGTTGATGGTTGCATAGCATCAGAGGCTGCCAGGAGAACAAATAATTGCTCACCATGAGTTGCAGAGACTAAAAATTTAAAAGCAGGACATCTACAAGAGAATATCTATTTGCATCTCCATAAATCCTGAAGAGCAGCAAAGTAACAAAGTCATGGAGAAAAAGGCTAGTAGCATTGTAACACACCTGCAATATGTGTGCTAAGTTTGTATTCTTGCTCCAATTATACCGGCACCAAGTGCAAACTGATAGAATACTAGAACAGAAAGTGGGAAATCAAGTATTCCTTCACGGCTAAGTCTGGTTGCCCGGCTCCTGATGTTGTCAATAGATACTCAGGAACTCTAACTTGTGACCCAGTTCTTGTTTACTTAGGGAAGTACCAATCTGGTATAGGATTCTTTTTCTGTTTTGTTGCCATATTAAATGGATTAATGAGTAGACTTAGTATGGTTTTTCCCTCTAAGACCTGTCTGACAGAATACACTACCACCAACATCATCAGAGCATCACAAGCCCCTCTCTCGTGACAGGGCTCTAGTATAGAGGGGGTTGTTGTTATTTAATACTAATTATCATAACAATGCTTGGGAGAAAATATCAGAAGGGCTGCAGATAGTAGCAATAGCCATAGCAGTTAGACTTATATACCGCTTCATAGGCCTTTCAGGCCTCTCTAAGCGGTTTACAGAGTCAGCATATTGCCCCCAACAACAATCCGGGTCCTCATTTCACCCACCTCGGAAGGATGGAAGGCTGAGTCAACCCTGAGCCGGTGAGATTTGAACAGCCGAACTGCAGAACTTCAGTCAGCTGAAGTAGCCTGCAGTGCTGCATTTAACCACTGCGCCACCTCAGTATACTGGTGCATGAGAAGAATGGGACTATGGGACTCTGCTGTCAGAGTTTTTCATCCTTTTAATAAGGCTAATTTTCAGACTACAGGTTTTGACTGTTATAAATCTACATCTTGTTTCTCATATGTTTTGGCATCTACCGTGTTTCCCCGAAAATACAACCTGTCCTGAAACTAAAGCCTTGCCATAGTTTTCACAAAAATATAAGCCAAACTCTGTAAAAGAGTCTTCCAGACAGAGAGTCTTCCAGCAGCCAGCCCACAACCATAGAGAGCACTCCTAGAGCGGCCGCTGCTGGAAGATTCAGCAGCCGAGTTTGGGAATTTGGAACCAGAGAAGTCGTTATGCTTGGAGCGCGGCGGCTGCTGCTGCAGGGAGAGCTGGGACAGGACATGTTGAGGCTAGGAGGCAGCCTGCTGGGGGCAGAATAGGCGCTCGCGCAACCCCCTTCTCCAGCCGGGCAGAGCTCCATGTACTGAACTAGGGGGTATCCCTAATGTGCCAAACCACAGAAGCTGGGGAGCGGGCAGAGCACCACGTGGCTTGGCACCTTAGGGATACCCCCTAGGTCAGTGAATGGTGCTCTGCCCGGCTGAAGAGGGGATTTGCCGGCAGGTTGCTCGTGAGCTTGGTCACCTCATGGCTGCTTCGCCCCTGAGGCTGTGCCCGGCTCTTCGGGAGCCAGTTCACAAAGGAGCAGCCGCCCGGCAACTGCAAAACAATAAGCCCTCCCCTATAATAAGCCCTAGGCCATGTTTTGTAAGTAAAAAGAAAATAAGACCCTGTCGTATTTTTGGGGAAACACGGTAGATATGAGCTGAAGTGTTAGTTTCAGAACAGTTTATAAATTATTTACATATATACATCTACACAAGTTCCTTGCTTCGCCTTTCCTCACCTTTCTCTCCCACCCACCCCATTATTCCACTGTTTTAGTAGAGATGTTTTTAGAATATTCATGTGGGGTGGGGTTTTTTTGGGGTGACATCAGGAGTACATCAGGTATCCATTGACAATTAATTTGGAAAATGCTGAGCAGCCACGGCTGATGTAGTCTAATGATCTAGCAAAAGTTCAAATCCCAGCACACTTCACTCTTGTTGACTTGTATTGGAACTGCTAGAAAATCAGTAATTATTGAAAAGCTAAATGTTCTATCGACTCATTTCCAGGTTAATTTGATTTTACTCCAACAAGCCTTAACAGCAGGATAGCATCAAAGATGGAATCTCTATTTCAAAGATGCATCTTTCATAAACAATCAGCAAACCATCTTGCCACTAATTATAATAGTTACTAAGGTAAAATAACTACCGGTACTTTGGACATTGGAAGTGAAAAACGTTCGAGGCAATCCTAATACTTTGAATGTAGAATGTCAAAATGAAAATCATACCGATAGCCTTAGTTCAAAGTAAGGATTTTCGGGAAGAAATAATATTCATTTTAGGAATATTAACGTGGGAACTTTATTTGTAGGTGCATCTGAGGGGCAGTTACTGTCTCTATCTGGCTTAAAGGTACAAATCCATAGAGAAGGATTTTGTTGAAAATTGTGTATTGACTTTGGCCAAATCTCCAAAATCCAAATCTTTAGCTCTAAAGATAAAAAGAATCTTCTGTGATTCTACGAGATGAATTCAGAAAAGCAGCCTTTAGACCTCTGAAGGTATTATCTAAAGTACCAGCAGCAGAATACCACAATTCAAGCAAATCAGAGAGTAAAACTGCTAGATCCCACATATTATGCACGCTAGCCACATGCAGAAAACAACTGTAATGAACAGTGATTTATACAGAAATTAGGTCCCCTTAAATTAAAGCACTTTCCTGAAAAGAAAATAAATAATGATCAAAATAAGTCCTAGGAACTTATTTTGAAGTCCTCCACCAAGTTTTTATTATTGGTGAACCAACTGAAAATATCTTAGAATCATTTTAAAATCACTTTTTTTAAAAACAGAACAATAGTAGCTGAAAATAACACAGCTGCTGGGAAATAGAAAGTTGTTGTTGCTGTTGCTGTTATGGTGGCGCATTTAATGGGATTCTTGAAAATTAATTCCAATGAAAATTGAAAAGTTAGAATAAGTAACATGTAAATGCATTACATGGAGAACACATATTAGAAAATACTAATTAAATATCCCCACTATCTTGTACTTAGCCTGAATTTATTAAACTTTAAATAGATCAAAGGAACAGTATGTCATCAGGCATTTTGAATTAAAGCCATGTTGAAATCACCATGGTGATCAGATTATAGATGGCTCCTTTACTTCTGGTTTAAATAAAGGTTCAATCAGTGTGTCCACCATAAATCCTGGATTTTGTGGTTTATTATAATTTGTCACTGGGGTCAGACACATTGGGCAGTCTTTTAGTCCTTGATTATTTTTTTAATGAGGTACAATGAAAGACTTCCTAATTTTGATTGTGCAGAAGATATTAAATGTAAAGTTCATTTGCTGGGTTTTATTAGAACTATGAGAGTTAATTTTCCAAAGGCAAAAAGTAGACTTTATTTTAGCACTTACTAATCAAAAATCCTTTGTGTGAGGTTGAACAATACATCTAACTGGTCCTGGAAGATTCGTGGATATTGCAACCAAAAAGGTATATAACTGATCAAAAGGCAAAATATACCCTGGGGTTTGGATTATTTACACACAGACACATTAGAATTAACATTGAGAGAGAGAATATTTGCATCTTGATATCTGTAGCTTCAGTGTAGTCATGCATAGAGAATTCTGACTCTGATTAATTTGGTAATCCTAATTATCTTTCAATTCCACCATGAAAGTTCAAGTATCATATATTCAGACCAAATGCTCTTCACATCAATGTAGCACTTGCTCCTTTTCACCACATGCTGGAAATCAGTAAAAGTGTTGATCACTGTACTCTCTAGTCCAGCAGTCCCCAGTCTTTGTATATTAATGGCCCTGCTGGGAGTGGGAGAAGGAAACCAGGCTCCATGATAGCAATAGCAGTTAGACTTATATACCGCTTCATAGGGCTTTCAGCCCTCTCTAAGTGGTTTACAGAGTCAGCATATCGCCCCCAACAACAATCCGGGTCCTCATTTTACCCACCTCAGAAGGTTGGAAGGCTGAGTCAACCCTGAGCCGGTGAGATTTGAACAGCCGAACTGCTGAACTGCAGTCAGCTGAAGTAGCCTGCAGTGCTGCATTTAACCCCTGCGCCAGCTCAGCTCTTAATGAGTGGTGGGCCAGCATGGATGCACATGCACATCAACTGCAAGTTGAGCTGCGCACACATCCAGGTGTACACTAACCCATCACTCATGCTTGTTGAGTTGTGCATGCATGTGCACCAGCCTGCTGCTCATGTGAGTCAAACTGCACACATACATGTGTGCACCAGTCCACTGTTATACAGCCCATTGTGAATAGGCCACGCCCCAGTAGGCCATGCCTGGGCACTGGGGACCCCTGGTCTAATCTGAACTAGGGATAAAAAGTTAACCACACATAAACACATTAATGTGGAAAAAGTAGTTATTTGAATTATTTGCTTAGAATCAGCCATACAGCAACCCAATGGTGCCTTCAAAATAAGATTACAAAGCATCAGAAGCCTTTTCTTAGATTTCTGACAAATAAGAGGGGAGAGGGAAGTTTTAAGGAAAAATCATTATTCCTCAACAAGATGTTTTGAAAATTTCCTACAGTAGGAAAACTTCGGTTGCTCAAGGATAGTAGGGATTCATTGCATTGGAGCACATCAGCAACAAAACGGAGTTCTCTCCATAATATCCAAATGACAGAAAACGCACACCTAAAGCTCTTCAGAATCCAATTTATCCCTTCAGTTGTAAAAGAGAAGCATTTTCAGTGTTTACAGCCCATGTTCAGCATCCCCTTGAAGCAATTATCACTAAGATGCTTACAATTTTAACACTCACTTGTAGTAGTGTTTCTAATTATTCTATTTTGCTGGCTTCAGCTTGTTCAGAAAATTTGTCCCATCATCCTATTTACTAAATTCTTCATGCCACTAATGATCTTTTTCATCCCTATGGTTTTTACAGTTAGTCTTAATCATGCTGGTTTCTCTTGCACTGTTTTAAAACTTGTATTTTACTGAGCGGCAAACCTTATTCTTCATGCATCATATGCCTGATAACTAATTTCTTTTTTATGTAAACGGATCTATGTGCTTATAATGTATTCAGAAAACTCAGATTGTTGCAAGGCTTTAGACTCAAGTTCCTTGTTTTCTAAAAAAAATCTGCTGTAACAGCAAACTGGCACTTAGAACTTCTCTATTTCACTAGCCTTGCCTTCTTCCAACTCTTTTCAATCCTGTTAAAATGTTCCCAGGAGTGATAAGAGCTATTTTAATTCCCGTAGGTTTAGGTAATGTAAAGACAGTAAAACAGGTCACTATCCATCTTCAACATGGTCACTAAGAGTAAAAAAAAGTATTGATGGCACATAATCAAAGATTGATCAACTACAATTGGTACATCTGTGAAGTCAGAACTCACAGAGAACTAAGCCTTTTGGCCAGTGGTTGAGTTCAGAGAGGAGGAAAAATAGCATTTTTTGTTTACTTGTGATCATTTCAAGCTGACCAAAACCCAAATCCTCATCTCATTCACTCAGGTTTCACTTTATCCATGCTTAAAATTATTTAAAATTGTAGGATATAGAAGATGGGAGAGATCACAGTCTTTTTCAGTGGGAGCACAAATAGCCTTTTTTAGTACAAGATAGATGTTATTTCTACAGCATCATCTGCTTTAATGAATGTTCCATTAGCACATGAAATATGACAGCAT